>NC_140009.1:11610206-11617706 GCF_964263955.1 Coregonus lavaretus | reverse complement strand
CCAACACACTGCCTGGTGCTCCTTTATAGTGGCATATTGTTTGGTTTACGACAGGGGCACTGACGCCAATAGGTTTAAATATACACACAGGAACACACATACAGTCTTGTACAACTAACCTTGTGGGGACACACATTTCAGTCCCATTCAAATCCTATTTTCCCTAACCCTAACCCGTACCCTAACACTAACCTTAACCCTAACCTTAACCCGAAAACCTAGCCTTAACCCTAAACCTAACCCTAGCTCCTAACCCTAAGCCTAAACCTAATTCTAACCCTAACACTAATTCTAACCTTAACCCCAAACCCCCTAGAAATAGCATTTTACCTTGTGGGGACCAACAAAATGTCCCCAGTTGGTCAAATGTGTGTTTGTTTGCTATTATTGTGGGGGGACACACACACACACATACACAAACACATCCAGATTCATGGTCTATAACCGTGGCATACTGTAGGAGTATAATAAGTACTTGAACCCCTGCAGCCAATGAGTATTTAAAGAGTTGAGCGTGGTAATCTTGAATTCTGTGCCTTTAGCTGCAGTGGAGACTGACATAGTTGAAGGTAAGCAGAAAGAGACAGGGTGAACATATATCTATCCTCCAGTTGTAATAATAGGCTGTCTAACTCACCCAGGTCATACAGGACCCTGGGGATCTGTCACAAGCAGACAGCCACCATAGATATATGACTTCAGTTGGTGTCTGGGGCAGTGGATATACACTACATGACCAAAAGTATGTGGACGCCTGCTCGTCGAACATCTCATTCCAAAATCTTGGCCATTAATATGGAGTTGGTCCCCCCTTTTCTGCTATAACAGCCTTTTATTTTATTTTATTTCACCTTTATTTAACCAGGTAAGCCAGGTGAGAACAAGTTCTCATTTACAACTGCGACCTGGCCAAGATAAAGCAAAGCAGTGCGATAAAAACAACAACACAAAGTTACATATGGGGTAAAACAAAACATAAAGTCAAAAATACAACAGAAAATATATATACAGTGTGTGCAAATGTAGCAAGTTATGGAGGTAAGGCAATAATTAGGCTATAGTGCAAAATAATTACAATTAGTATTAACACTGGTATGATAGATGTGCAAGAGGTGATGTGCAAATAGAGATACTGGGGTGCAAATTAGCAAAATAAATAACAATATGGGGATGAGGTAGTTGGGTGGGCTAATTTCAGATGGGCTGTGTACAGGTGCAGTGATTGGTAAGGTGCTCTGACAACTGCCTCCACTCTTCTGGGAAGGCTTTCCACTAGATGTTGGAACATTGTTGCTGGGGCTTGCTTCCATTCAGCTACAAGAGCATTAGTGAGGTCGGGCACTGATGATGGGCGATTAGGCCTGGCTCGCAGTCGGCGTTCCAATTCATCCCAAAGGTGTTCGATGGGGTTGAGGTCAGGGCTCTGTGCAGTCCAGTCAAGTTTTTCCACACCGATCTCGACAAACCATTTCTGTATGGACCTCGCTTTGTACACAGGTAGTCCCATGTAGCTCAGTTGGTAGAGCATGGCGTTTGCAATGCCAGGGTTGTGGTTCGATTCCCACAGGGGGCCAGTATGAAAAATGTATGCACTCACTAACTGTAAGTTGCTCTGGATAAGAGCGTCTGCTAAATGACTAAAATGTAAATGTAGGTGCATTGTCATGCTGAAACAGGAAAGGGCCTTCCCCAAACTGTTGCCACAAAGTTGTAAGCACAGAATCGTCTAGAATGTTATTGTTTGTTGTAGCGTTAAGATTTTCCTTCACTGGAACTAAGGGTCCTAGACCGAACCATGAAAAAACAGCCCCAGAACATTATTCCTCCTCCACCAAACTTTACAGCTGGCACTATGCATTGGTAGCATTCTCCTGGCATATGCCAAACCAAGATTTGTCCGTCGGACTGCCAGATGGTGGAGCGTGATTCATCACTCCAGAGAATGTGTTTCCACTGCTCCAGAGTCCAATGTCGGCGAGCTTTACACCACTCCAGCCGACGCGTGGCATTGTGGATGGTGATCTTAGGCTTGTGTTCGGCTGCTCGGCCTTGAAAACCCATTTCATAAAGCTCCCGACAAACAGTTATTGTGCTGACGTTGCTTCCAGAGGCAGTTTGGAACTCGGTAGTGAGCGTTGCATCCGAGGACAGACGATTTTTAAGCGCAACGCGCTTCAGCACTTGGCAGTCCCGTTCTTTGAGCTTATGTGGGATACCACTTCACGGCTGAGCCGTTGTTGCTCCTAGAAGTTTCCACTTCACAATAACAGCACTTACAGTTGACCGGGGCAGCTCTAGCAGGGCAGAAATTTGATGAACTGACTTGTTGGAAAGGTGGCATCCTTTGAAGATGCCACGTTGAATGTCACTGAGCTCTTCAGTACGGGCCATTCTACTGCCAATGTTTGTCTATGGAGATTGCATGTGTGCGTGAACTCAATTTTATACACCTGTCAGCAACGGGTGTGGCTGAAATAGCCGAATCCACTAATTTGAAGGGGTGTCCACATACTTTCGTATATATAGTGTATATAGAGCCTTGAAAATATCACACGTGGTGTGTGTGTGGTGTGTATGTGTGTGTGTGTGTGTGTGTGTGTGTGTGTGTGTGTGTGTGTGTGTGTGTGTGTGTGTGTGTGCATGTGTAGGTGTGTGTGAGATTATCTGGAATTTCTAACACATAGAAACACCAGCAAGAACATAACACACATGTACAAAGCTACGTAACAAAAATACATTTTTTTCCGGAGCCTACTTGTCACTACATGGAATTCACACATCACAACATTCTCCGTCTAGTCTTCAGCCGTTGGTCTGTTGGCCGTTTTTCTTGTTTTGCTTTTTACTGTCTTGGTGCAATGGAGCATGTGATTTAACAGCCGTTCAGCCCCATTCATGCAGACTATTTCCTGGTGGGAGGGAATGTGTCCCTCTCCTCATTGGTAGTAACAAGGTAGACAATGATCACAATGGCTACAACTGGACTGTATGGGACTTACACAGACCATAGAGGGCTACAGGGGGAGTATTGGGGAAAATGTGTGTTTTTCACTCCAACTTAGCTCATTGGGATGTTGTTTGAAGTGTATTCTACTGCTGCCATGTTTCTGTTCCATTAACATAACTCCAGAAATACAGTGGCTGCAGACACAGCATTTAAAGGGAGGGCTCCACAGGAAACTTATGGAGTGCAGCCCCAAGCTAGGTGCACATGGGAACGTATGGTCCTGTGTCAAGCCAGATCAATGCCAGTTTAGCCTTTTGAGCTATTTGCATATGAAAATATAATGGGATGCTGCTTATGATGGTACTGCTTATTGCTTGGTTGTGTTCTGTTTTGTTGGTGGCCCTACTCATTGATGGTAAACAAATATTACAGTGTGAAGCTTAAACTGAATCAGCTGATTCTCACAAACATTTTGTCAATAGACTCTGAAAATGGTTATATGAGCCAGACCCAGCTATGGATACCAGTGGGTGGGGGGCATAGGCTATACCGGGTCTGTATGTCTGTCTGTCCGTCCATCCGTCCGTCTGTCCATCTGATAAACTTGACAATTACAAGTTGTGTATATAGTATATTGTTAGATTTGCAGAGATGACAGCAGTGATACAGACATTCTTGACATTCCCCAAGATGCTTTGACATGGATGCATCCAGCTATAGTCAACTCTACTGTTATGTGCTGTACATGTCCATAATGGAGAATCAGCGGTTAGAAATAATATTTTAATACTCTTTAATATTTCTCTACAAGCAGATGAGCTTGTCGCTATGTTTGTATACTGCTTTCTCTTTGCTCACTCATAATGCCAAGTAGATGTCTGACAGACAGGCATTCATCATACTGTAGCAAACACAACATACTTTCCCACGATGGCAGTTATTTTACTCCCGGTCTGCAATCCCTTAGTTTTAGTAGCTATAGCCTAAAATAGATGAAATGCATCAGGAAATACCTTGGGCTAAAGAGAGGTATTTAAATGGTTTAGCACAATAACTACCGTTATTTGAGCTTCTTACTGTGCTTCCAAAAGTAAACAAGCTATAGGAAATGTTTGTGCCATTTGTATAGTGGGATTGTTGTGTGTGTACTGTATATGTCTGAGCTGGGTTCTGGAATAACAGCACCTGCATCGTTTCATTGTTCTTAGACAGGGATGGGCAACTGCGGCCCGCGGGCCCCTTTTGAAGGCTATATTTTTTTGGGGGGAACTCAGTTGGGGTCTCAACTTACTGTTGCGAGTTAGAATTTTCTAAATTTGGTTGTGTTATGTAAGTCACTGATAGTCAGTGAATTAGCCCATGTCAGCAAAAAAAAATTTGATTGCTAAGTTAGTTCAGCTGTCAGCTATCTAAACTTGTATCATGGTCGAATAACCTGCTGGGGGGCCCCCATTGATTTTGTTAGTCAGTCTCACTCAGATATCATATTAAAAACTGCTAACATTTCTCTCCACCCCATGGTAAAAAGTGTAGAATTGCAGCAAACTTGTTTTAAAACGGCAACATTTTCTCTACACCCCTTGGCAAAATGTGTATACCTCAAAACCAGTATGAGAGAGAGAGCGACAGAGAGAGAGAGAGAGAGAGAGAGAGAGAGAGAGAGAGAGAGAGAGAGAGAGAGAGAGAGAGAGAGAGAGAGAGACAGAGAGAGAAAGACACAGAGAGAGAGAGAGAGAGACAGAGAGAGAGAGACAGACACACAGAGAGAGAGAGAGAGAGAGAGAGAGAGACAGACACAGAGAGAGAGAGAGAGAGAGAGAGAGAGAGAGAGAGAGAGAGAGAGAGAGACAGAGAGAGAGAGAGAGAGACACACAGAGAGAGAGAGAGAGAAGAGAGAGAGAGAGAGAGAGAGAGAGAGAGAGACAGAGAGAGCGAGAGAGAGAGACAGAGAGAGACACAGAGAGAGAGCGAGACAGAGACAGAGAGAGAGAGACAGAGAGAGACCGAGACAGACCGAGACCGAGAGACCAACATTTTGGGGATCATATGCTAGACTGTTGAAACATTTGTGAAAGTTTCTCCCCGGTCCACTAATAAATCTGTCTGAGGTGACATGATGGGACAGGTATCCAGGAACTTTGCAGTTGAGAATAACATGTTATTAATACACAGCCTTAAAATCACACTTCACATTGTCACTACAACTATGGAAAAGACAGCGGGAGAAAGTACAGATGGAGAGAGACAGTAACGAAGGGACACTTGGTGTGGAATTTCCAATGTTGGACATAAAAGACTGTAAAAATAAAAACAGGAGGAAATCAGCTCCAAGTGATTTTAATTTAAGAAATCTGTTCCCAAGTATTCCCACGCATAATAGAGCGACACGTGAATGTATACAAATGCAAGGAAGGTTTGAAATTATTATGTTTCAGTCAAACATATCTGTTTGGGATTCTTGCGGTCAATTTGCAGTCTACAAATTATTTGTAATTATGTTCCGGCTCCACCGACCATCCACTCCAGAAAAAAAACGGCCCGCGGCTGAATCTAGTTGATGATACCTGGAGTATAGTGTTCGGGGAGGAGAGAGAAAGTAAGGAAATTACATATACATTGAGAAAGAGAGGAGGAGCGGAGAGAGAAGGAGAGAGAAGGAGAACAAAGGAAAGGGGGAGATGGATTGAGAGGTGAGTTGTTTTGGACTTGAAAGAGGGTGGGGGACTACTTGCAATAATATTTGCCAAAGCGCTTTATAGGAGAATTTGAAAGGGAATCCCCTTGGGAGACTCAGAGGGGAGTTAGGAACTGTAAGGCTGTACTGGAAATATTTACAGTGGGACCAGACCAGACCTACACCAGAAAAATGACTTGCTCACTACAACGAAATATTTGAGAGAGAGAGAGAGAGAGAGAGAGAGAGACTGGGAGAAAAGGTGAGGAAGGGACTGTGCTCTTTCTGTTTGGGGGGGGGGGGGGGGGGGGGGGGGGGGTTGGTGGAGTGGATGGTGTGAGGTGACGCAAAGTTTGTTTTGGGGAGAACCTTGGAAGGTGAGGTATCTGTTTCAGGTAGTGTGGAGTGGTTGAAGAGAATGATGAGAGAACTGTGTTTCAGGCAATAGCATGTAGGGTTATGGACAGATCTCTGTTGTGTACACATCTTTGATGCTGAAGATGGAAAGAATGAGAACAGTGTGAAGTTTACCATCTCAAACACACACTCAGTATCCTCTCATCTCAGATCTGGAATCAGTTCATCCCTATTTCCCAGAGTCAGGATTAACACAGTCTTACCACAATAGGCCAAGTCAAGTTCTCAGTACCAGGACAGCAGCTGAGGCCAGCTGAGCCGATCACTCACACACCTCCCTCATATTCCTGGCTATGAAGCCCTCGTAATCTTTACGGTTCTTGCTGTGCGGTCTCAGTGGTCGTGAGGCGGGGAAGGCAGAGCTCCAGATGTGTGTGTGTGGCGCTGCTCTCAAGGTTGATCCCACCATCTCCATTAACGTGGAGGAAGTAAGCAGAAGGATGAGGGGAGAGAGGGATGAAAGCAAGAAGGGAAAGAGGGAGAGGAGGGGAGTAGAGACTTTCCGGTGGCTGTGCGCATTTGGATTCCTGATCTCTAGGCCTCAGTGCTGAGTCTGAAGGTTGCTCACTCAGCCCAGATGTGCACCTGACAAACAAATCTCCTTCAGCTGACTCACACAAACACAAATACACACACAGTCCCCTCTCCATCAGCTGTCAATGACCTTAGCTTCTTATCCCTAAAACAGCCTTCTCCTGGCATTCTCATGAATTAACCAGACAACAGGTAGTAAAGCTTTTTCATACTGTCAATAAATCCAGTCTTTATAGGAGGAAACTACCACGATAAAATCCTATTCAGCATTTTACTGCATGATTTTAAAACCAGTTGCGATGTTGTGAATTTTACTTTAATGGAGGCCTTCTACATGAGTGTGGGTGTGAGGGGGTGGGGGATGTGTGTGTTCATGTTTGCCTTTGTCTGTGTATGTGTGCACAGCGCTTTGCATGTGTACTTTCCTGCTTTTTGTTATTTTGAGAAAATGCCTATGGAGATTGGACACAGACTTTTCCGAAGGCACAATATATCTCCCCCCCACCACCACTAAAAAGTAGCACTGTAACGTTAGTGCAGTCCATTGACTCTAACAACATCCCATAATACTTCACAGGTCAGATCACACGACAGCACCGCTAACCACTTCCTGACACACACCCCGGCACCAGGTTGCCTGGTCTGTATGAAGCCCAGTCATTCCTTCCCCTGTCCCCTATCAATAGAGTCAACACAGGGAGAGACACACACACACACACACACACACACACACACACACACACACACACACACACACACACACACACACACACACACAGAGAGAAAGCCAGGGGATGCCTAAACCAATAAGGCAGTGGTTCTCATAATTTCCGACAGCCTGTCCTCTCTCTTTTGCCCCATGAACCTGTTAACTTGGCATACACACACTTCTCGGCCTCAAACGTATTACCTAATTTTCCTCCAAAAC
>NC_140009.1:11442467-11610006 GCF_964263955.1 Coregonus lavaretus | reverse complement strand
CTGGACAACTGCCCACCGGGAACAGCAAACCCAACTATGGTGAGACCAGACAGGGGTGGAATATTAACCAATTTATATTTTCAAACCCTTTACTCTTCCCTCTCCTCCCCTTGCCCTATGTAATAATTTTTTTATTTCTCTCTAGGTTATAAAGTTGGTGTTAGCGGAGAACGTCTGGAGCGTATGGAGGAGGACCTGCGTCGACTAACCCAGGGTCTGGACACTCTGAACGGGGTGGTGGCTGGCCTGGAGGACCGTCTGCGCCTCTCTCTCCGGGAGGATACTAACAAGATGCTGGGCTCCCTGCTCTCCACTGCCCCCCGTCTCTCTGACTCCTCCGTTGGCTTCGGAGTGATCCCAGACGGCTTGGAGGGGGGAGAGGGTTTCCCCGAGTTTGGGGATCTGGCTGGGAGGGTGATGGAGGTGAAAGATGAGCTCAGAGCCAAGGGACACATGCTGGAGGAGATACAGGTGGGTGCTACGATTTTGTCATTAGAATAGTTTATGCTAGATTATGGAAATATAGAAAAACAAGCAGATGTCCAAATCAAAAATCAAACCTTTTTACACTGAGATTCTGTATATCTTTGGCTTCGCACTGACCTATTCCCACACAATGTCAACCACTTACAGTGTCAAAGGGTCAACCTCCCGAGTGGCGCAGTGGTAGCTGTGCCACTAGAGATCCTGGTTTGAATCCAGGCTCTGTCGTAGCCGGCCGCGACCGGGAGACCCATGGGGCGGCGCACAATTGGCCCAGCGTCGTCCAGGGTAGGGGAGGGAATGGCCGGCAGGGATGTAGCTCAGTTGGTAGAGCATGGCGTTTGCAACGACAGGGTTGTGGGTTCGATTCCCACGGGGGTCAGTATGAAAAAATTAACAATTATGTATGCACTCACTAACTGTAAGTCGCTCTGGATAAGAGCGTCTGCTAAATGACTAAAATGTAAAAATGTAAAATATAATTGTCATTCTCATTCATTAGGGCATGGTTCTGGGCCATGACGGGCAGCTAAAGAGGCTGTTGGAGGCTGCGACCGGCAGGCCCATCCCTGGATCGGGCTCTCCCTCCATCCTGGAGGAGCTGCTGGATGCTAAGCTAGCCGACGTCCGTGCTGAGATCCTGGACGGCTTCGAGAGGCGTCTGTCTGGCCTGGAGAACCACTGTGAGGAGAGGATAGGGGAGGTCCAGAGACAGTGTCATAATGAACACATGAACGGACAGGAGCAGATTCAGCAGTCCCTGGACGGCAGAGAGACTGGCCTGAGAGAGGAGCTGGGTACTCTGCAGGCCCAAATACAGGGACTGACCCTCACTGAGAGCTGCTGCGGACAGGTACCAATTCACTTTGGGGCTCTATTCAATCCGCATCACGGAAGTTCAGCGTTACAGCGTGATTTAAATTTAAAGGCAATCTTCCCGCTTTAGCGGAGACAGCATTCACAGTAAACGCTGCATATGACGGCTCAATCGAAAATGTGCTTTACATTTCTATCGCACAATCTGTAACGCTTCAGCAATACAGGTTGATTGGCGGACATGCATGTTTTTATTGAGGCAACAGAAATACATCAATACTTCAAACACTAGCTACCACATCAAATGCTATGGGCATACACGCCTTGAAAAATGTAATGTGAAAAATTGGGTAACAGTTAATATTAGATGTAAATATGAAACATTCATGTAAATATTACCCCTATTGTAATATAAAGTCATTTATTGTAAGCCTCTGTCTGTGGATAACAGTATCTACTAAATGGCTTAAACATGTACATGACTATTGGCTTATTGCTACACTATACGCCTGACATGTGACTATCATTGCAGGTGAACAGCCTGTCCCAGAGGGTGTTGATGCTAGAGGAGTCAGTGACGGGGTTAACAGAGTCTCAGCGCCAGCTCCAGGCTGCTCTCACTGACCAGACCATCCACATCGAGACCCTGATAGAGGCCCGTCTGGAGAACATGGATGCCCGGCTCAATGCCACCGAGACTGGGGAAGTAGGGCTTGGCGGGGTGCCTGGGGGCCTGGACGGCTTCAAGACCCTGCTGGAGGACAAGCTGAAGACCATGGAGGACAGGGTGTTTGTGGCCGTGGAAGAGCTGAGGAACGCCACTGCCCCGGCTCTGCTGGAGGGTCAGGTGGTACCTGCCCTGGAGACAGAGATCGAGTCGGTCAGGAGGAGGGTGGAGGGAGACCTGGACGGCATCCAGAAACAACTAACAGACCTGGAGCTCCTCTGCACCTCTTCCTGCTCCCCCGTCACTCCCCCTGGAGGAGGCGCAGGGACAGGCCTAGCGGAGATGGAGGAGGAGTGTGAGGAGGTGGAGAAGAAGGTGTCAGGTCGTCTGGACTCCCACGCCAACCAGCTAAACCATCTCAACACCACCCTGCAGACCCTCCTGAACCGTATCGCCCAGGAGGACGAGGAAGGCTCTGTCCAGGGAGAGATCACCCTCCTCAAGATCAATGTCAACTCTGTCAACCGCACCCTGAAGGGCCTGAGGGACTCTGTTAGCCTGTTCACTAAGGAAGTGGGCCATGCTAACGCCACGTGGACACACAGGGAGAACCAGCTAGCCACCGAGGTCCAGGGCATCACCCAGCTGGTGGAGCGCCAGGCCTCCCTCCTAGGGGCTGGGGAGCGACGACTAGCCCAGCTGAAGGGAGAACTGGTGGGCCTGAGGAGGAGGCTGGCCGGGGAGCTGCAGGGCTGCTGGAGCACGGCCTTGGGGGTGCAGAGGGAGGTGAAGGAGGTGGATAGTCGTGTGTCCCAGGTGGAGGGACAGTGTGGCAGCCTGGGGGAGCTGGCGAACCACCTGGAGAGGATCAGGGCAGAGCTGGAGAGACACTCTGACTCGTACCTGTCACAGCTGAATGGAACGCTGGCCAGTCACTCTACACAACTGGCCGAGCTGAAGGGAGAGATCAAAGACTGTGTCGGGAAGGGCTCAGCCAATCAGAGAGAAGAACAGTAGCAGCCGAGCTACAGAGAGAGACTTGTGTGTGTCCATAGTGTGAAGAGGATTCCCATTCTCGTCTGCTTTCCTTCATCTGCTCTGATGGGAAAGGTGAGAAGAAATTCCGAGCAGGATTCCATCATGTTGCTTTGACCTACCCTGCCTGTTCAGATCAGTGAAGGAGAGGAGATGAGGAGAAGAGGCAATTTGAAAATATTGAAATACACCCTTGGTTGTATAGTTGGGCAATATTTTCCCTAAAGGGGCATTTTTTTGTTGTTGTTTTTTTCTGATCTTTTTGTTGTTTTTACATTTTATTTGGATTTTTAACTGACTTTTTAACTTATATGAAGAAAAGATGGTTGCATTGTTATCCTGTAAGTACAGTGAGGGAAAAAAGTATTTGATCCCCTGCTGATTTTGTACGTTTGCCCACTGACAAAGACATGATCAGTCTATAATTTTAATGGTAGGTTTATTTGAACAGTGAGAGACAGAATAACAACAAAAAAATCCAGAAAAACACATATCAAAAATGTTATAATTTGATTTGCATTTTAATGAGGGAAATAAGTATTTGACCCCTCTGCAAAACATGACTTAGTACTTGGTGGCAAAACCCTTGTTGGCAATCACAGCGGTCAGACATTTCTTGTAGTTGGCCACCAGGTCTGCACACATCTCAGGAGGGATTTTGTTCCACTCCTCTTTGCAGATTTTCTCCAAGTCATTAAGGTTGAGGCTGATGTTTGGCAACTCAAACCTTCAGCTCCCTCCACAGATTTTCTATGGGATTAAGATCTGGAGACTGGCTAGGCCACTCCAGGACCTTAATGTGCTTCTTCTTGAGCCACTCCTTTGTTGCCTTGGCCGTGTGTTTTGGGTCATTGTCATGCTGGAATACCCATCCACGACCCATTTTCAATGCCCTGGCTGAGGGAAGGAGGTTCTCACCCAAGATTTGACGGTACATGGCCCCGTCCATTGTCCCTTTGATGCGGTGAAGTTGTCCTGTCCCCTTAGCAGAAAAACACCCCCAAAGCATAATGTTTCCACCTCCATGTTTGACGGTGGGGGTGGTGTTCTTGGGGTCATAGGCAGCATTCCTCCTCCTCCAAACATGGCGAGTTAAGTTGATGCCAAAGAGCTCCATTTTGGTCTCATCTAACCACAACACTTTCACCCAGTTCTCCTCTGAATCATTCAGATGTTCATTGGCAAACTTCAGACGGGCCTGTATATGTGCTTTCTTGAGCAGGGGGACCTTGCGGGCGCTGCAGGATTTCAGTCCTTCACGGCGTAGTGTGTTACCAATTATTTTCTTGGTGACTATGGTCCCAGCTGCCTTGAGATCGTTGACAAGATCCTCCCGTGTAGTTCTGGGCTGATTCCTCACCGTTCTCATGATCATTGCAACTCCACGAGGTGAGATCTTGCATGGAGCCCCAGGCCGAGGGAGATTGACAGTTATTTTGTGTTTCTTCCATTTGCGAATAATCGCACCAACTGTTGTCACCTTCTCACCAAGCTGCTTGGCGGTGGTCTTGTAGCCCATTCCAGCCTTGTGTAGGTCTACAATCTTGTCCCTGACATCCTTGGAGAGCTCTTTGGTCTTGGCCATGGTGGAGAGTTTGGAATCTGATTGATTGATTGCTTCTGTGGACAGGTGTCTTTAATACAGGTAAAAAGCTGAGATTAGGAGCACTCCCTCTCTAAGAGTGTGCTCCAAATCTCAGCTCGTTACCTGTATAAAAGACACCTGGGACCCAAAAATCTTTCTGATTGAGAGGGGGTCAAATACTTATTTCCCTCATTAAAATGCAAATCAATTTATAACATTTCTGACATGCGTTTTTCTGGATTTTTTTGTTGTTATTCTGTCTCTCACTGTTCAAATTAACCTACCATTAAAATTATAGACTGATCATTTCTTTGTCAGTGGGTAAACTTACAAAATCAGCAGGGGATCAAATACTTTTTTCCCTCACTGTATTAGAGATATGTGTGTAAAACCAATAACAAAAACAAAGTGAATGATATGAGACTAATGAACTGCTACGGTTTCTACTGGCAAACAAATTCCACTCTCTGTATGGACTGTTCCTTTAAAAATACTGTAGCGTATGTCATCATGAAAGGTGCTATAATATTTTTTATTTTTGTAAAAAGAAATGTATTTCTCCTTAAAGTTTTGTGTTTTCTTCTTTGGCCATTCTGATATCTAAGACGTAACAGTAGTATGCTGAATAGTTTTGATACTAAAGGTGCACTAGTAGCCTGGTGCCAGATCTGTTTGTGCTTTTTCAATTTCCATTGCTCATTGTCAAGCCAAACAATGAGTGACAGGCAGTTGACATGATGGCACAAGCCAACTTGCGCTCAGGCTAGGTCACTAGGCCTACTCATACAAAAAAATCACATTACCCATGCAAGCTAAGGTAACTGATCTAAATGACTATCACCCCGTAGAACTGACCTTGGTCATCATGAAGTGCTTTGAGAGTCAAGGACCATATAACCTTCACCAACACCCTAGATCCCCTACAATTTGCATACCACCCCAACAGATCCATGGATGACTAAATTGCCTTGGCACTGCACACCACCCTATCCCACCTGGACAAGAGGAATATCTATGTGAGAACGCTGTTCATCGACTACAGCTCAGTTTTCAACACCATAGTGCCCTCCAAGCTCGTCACTAAGCTCAGGGCCCTGGGTCTGAACTCCTCCTGCAACTGGGTCCTAGACTTCCTGACAGGCCAACACCAGGTGGTGAGGATAGACAACAACAACTCTGCCATGCTGACCGTCAACACGGGGGCCCCGCAGGGGTGCGTGCTCATCCCACTCCTGTACACCCATGACTGTGTGGCCGATCACGACTCCAACTAAATCATCAAGTTTGCTGACGACACAACAGTGGTAGGCCTGATTACCAGAACAACGAGACCGCCACCAGCGAGGAGGTTAGAGCACTGGCGAAGTGGTGCCAGGAAAATAACCTCTCCATCAATGTCAACAAAACAAAGAGGCTGATCGTGGACCACAGCAGACAGAAGAGGGAGCACGCCCCCATCCACATCCACAGGCCGCAGTCTAGAGGTTAAAAAGCTTCAAGTTCCTTCGCTTGCACATCACTGAGGACCTGAAATGGGCCCACCACACCGACACTGTGGTGAAGAAGGTGCAACAGAGCCTCTTCAAACTCAGGCGGCTGAAGAAATTCGGCATGGCCCCTAAGACCCTCACAAACTTCTACAGATGCACCATTGAGAGCATTCTGTCGGGCTGCATCACCACCTGTTATGGCGACTGCACCGCCCTCAACTGCATGGCTCTCCAGAGGGTGGTGCGGTCAGCCCAACGCATCACGGGGGGGGCACACTGCCTGCCCTCCAGGACATTTACAGCACTCGGTGTCAAAGAAAGGCCAAGAAGATCATTAAGGACCTTAGTTACCCGAGCCACAGTCTGTTCACTCGGATGCTGTCTAACAGAGAAGGTTCAGGTGCATCAGAGCCGGGACTGAGAGACTGAGAAACAGCTTCTATCACCAGGCCATCACACTGTTGAACAGCCATCACTAGCTGGCTACCTGCCCGGTACTCTGCCCTGCACCTTGAGACTAATGCCCCATGTGAGACATTGAACACTGGTAACTTCATGTACTGTTTCTATACTGTTGCTTACTCACTGTGTATGTATATACTGTATTCTCCACATAGCCCATCCTAATATACCTAATACTGTACATACCATTTTCTTTTCCAAATTATATACTGTTTATACACACTACATATTTATATTCTGTATTCTGAAACTGCTCACGCTAATATACAGTATCTTTGGATTGTTAATTGGACTAGTTCTGACAGTTCTTGATTTATTGTTTTGATTATTTGTGTATTTGTATTGTATTTGTGAGACATTCTACTGCACTGTTGGAGCAAGTAACATAAGCATTTCACTGCACCTGCTATTACACCTGCAAATCTGTGTACGCAACCAATAAACTCTGATTTGACATTTCTCATGTTTTGATGCAGTTCTAAGAATAACCAGCAGGAGGCATCAAATCCTCTGATAATGACAGAGGTTTTGTGGTTTATTCTTTAGTATTTCAATGGTATTTCCAACACACAGGAATAGTATGTTCAACCTACCCTCCTTATCATGGACTGCACATTACATACCATTCCCTTCACAGAACAATATGTTTTCCATGCCAGGTGGACTAGACTATCGGACTAGAGAGTAAACAGAAGGACAGGATATGACTCAGCACTGTCTCCAGGATGGGGAGGCTTCAGAGGAAAATGATTTAGAAGAGAGAAAAGGGTGGCAGTGAAAGGAGGGGGAGGGAGGGTGAGAGTGGAGAGATGGGGAACGCTGCTGTGGTTGGCAGTGTTAGAGATGGAAGGGTGTGAAGGAGAAAGAGTGACATTGGAAGAGAGGAAGGGAGGATGGTGTTTGAGGAGCAGATGGGTGTACAGGCGTCACTCGTGTCCCTGACAGATATGCAGGCAGGAGTCACAACAAGGCTGTGGAACTGCTGTGATAGAACGCACGCACACACACACTAATAGAAAACACACACAGCAGGATAGAGCAAATACACAAACAGCGTGAGCTGAGCCCCATGGGCAGGGAACAGCTGGGTGCCCGCTCCAGCCCACTTTACCCTCACCCTCCCTGGGGACACAGCGAGGCACAGAGGGACCCAACCCTGGATGACCTAGAGAACAGACAAACAGGATGGAGAGAAAGAGCGAGAGCAGCTCTCTGGCTTGTCTCTCTCTGTGCTGATATGAATGGAAGTGACTGAATGCAGCCAAAACACACACACACACATAATATGAACAGAGTGCTACCCATAGAATTAGGAATGAAGTAATTTAATAAGATGGTGCTGCCATTCTTCAGCACTGGAGGCCAACTCTTTCATTAGTGGCATAGATTTCAATTAAAGACACTGCTGGAGAGAGGCACAAACACACATACACACACAAATATAAACGCAACGTCAAAGATTTTACTGAGTTACAGTTCATATAAGGAAATAAGTCAATTGAAATAAATAAATTAGGCCCTAATCTATGAATTTCACATGACTGGGAATACAGATATGCATCTGTTGGTCACAGATACCTTACAAAAAAGCAGGGGCGTGGATCAGAAAACCAGTCAGTATCTGGTGTGACCACCATTTTCCTCATGCAGTGCGACACATCCCCTTCTCATAGAGTTGATCAGGCTGTTGATTGTGGCCTGTGGAATGTTGTCCCATTCCTCTTCAATGGCTGTGCGAAATTGCTGGATATTGGCGGGAACTGGAACACCCTGTCGTACACGTCGATCCAGAACATCCCAAACATGCTCAATGGGTGACATATCTGGTGAGTATGCAGGCCATGGAAAAACTGGGAAATGTTCCGCTTCCAGGAATTGTGTACAGATCCTTCCGATCTCGTCTCGGTATCTCTGTGCATTCAAATTGCCATCGATAAAATGCAATTGTGTTTGTTATCCGTAGCTTATGCCTGCCCATACCATAACCCCACCACCACCACCATGTTCACAACGTTGACATCAGCAAACCGCTCGCCCAAATGACGGCATACACGTAGTCGGTTGGACGTATTGCCAATTTCTCTAAAACAACTTATGGTAGAGAAATTAACATTACATTCTCTGGCAACAGCTCTGGTGGACAGTCCTGCAGTCAGCATGCCAATTGCACGCCCCCTCAAAACTTGAGACATCTGTGGCATTGTGTTGTGTGACAAAACTCCACATTTTAGAGTGGCCTTTTATTATCCCCAGCACAAGGTGCACCTGTGTAATGATCATGCTGTTTAATCAGCTTCTTGATATGCTACATCTGTCAGGTGGATGGATTATCTTGGCAAAGGAGAAATGCTCACTAACAGGGATGTAAACAAATGTCCACAACATTTGAGATAAATAAGCTTTGTCCGAATGGAAAATTTCAGGGATCTTTTATTTCAGCTCATGAAACATGGGACCAACACTTTACATGTTGCGTTTATATTTTGGTTCAGTGTACACTCCCAGTCAAAAGTTTTAGAACATCTACTCATTCAAGGGTTTTTCTTTATTTTTACCATTTTCTACATTATAGAATAATAGTGAAGACATCAAAACTATGAAATAACACATATGGAATCATGTAGTAACCAAAAAAGTGTTAAACAAATCAAAATATATTTTATATTTGAGATTTTTCAAATAGCCACCCATTGCCTAGATGACAGCTTTGCACACTCTTGGCATTCTCTCAACCAGCTTAATGAGGTAGTCACCTGGAATGCATTTCAATTAACAGGTGTGCCTTGTTAAAAGTTAATTTGTGGAATTTCTTTCCATCTTAATACGTTTGAGCCAATCAGTTGTGTTGTGGCAATGTAAGGGGGGTATACAGAAGTTTGCCCTATTTGGTAAAAGACCAAGTCCATATTATGGCAAGAACAGCTCAAATAAGCAAAGAGAAACGACAATCCATCATTACTTTAAGACATGAAGGTCAGTCAATACAGAACATTTCAAGAACTTTGAAAGTTTCTTCAAGTGCATTCGCAAAAACCGTCAAGCGCTATGATGAAACTGGCTCTCACGAGGACCGCAACAGGAATGGAAGACCCAGAGTTACCTCTGCTGCAGAGCATAAATTCATTAGAATAACCAGCCTCAGAAATTGCAGCCAAAATAAATGCTTTACAGAGTTCAAGTCACAGACACAGCTTAACCTCAACTGTTCAGAGGAGACTGTGTGAATCAGGCCTTCATGGTTGAATTGCTGCACCGAAACAACTACTAAAGGACACCAATAATAAGAAGAGACTTGCTTGGGCCAAGAAACACGAGCAATGGACATTAGACCGGTGAAAATGTGTCCTTTGGTCTGGAGTCCAAATTGGAGATTTTTGGTTCCAATCGCCGTGTGAGACGTGGTGTGGGTGAACGGAGGATCTCTGCATGTGTATTTCCCACCGTAAAGCCTAGAGGAGGAGGTGTTATGGTGTGGGGGTGCTTTGCTGGTGACACTGTCTGTGATTTATTTAGAATTCAAGGCACACTTAACCAGCATGGCTACCACAGCATTCTGCAGCAATATGCAATCCCATCTGGTTTGGGCTTAGTGGGACTATCATTTGTTTTTCAACAGGACTGTCACGGTTTCGGCCGAGGCTGCTCCTCCTCCTGGTTCGGGCAGGCATCGGCGGTCGTTGTCCCCGGAGTACTAGCTGCCACCGATCTATGTTTCATGTACGTTTGGTTTGGTCTTGATGTTGTACACCTGTGTCTAGTTAGTCCTCATTAGTGTTCTATTTAAGTCTCGTTGGGTGTGTCTGTGTTTGTGTGTGATTATTTTCTGTCGTGTGTTGTGCTTGTATTTTCGCTCGGTTGAGCTTCACTCCACTGTGTTGGAGCGTTTACGCACATGTTTAGTGCGCCTTTTGTTTGTGTCGCCTTCGTGCGTAGTTTCGCCTTCGGGCAAGTTTTGTTCGTATTTTCCTTGTTGGAATTTGAACTAAAGTCTTTTGGACTATACTTCGGTGTCCTGCGCTTGATTCCACCACTACACCCACCTACAGCATTCTTGACAAGGACAATGACCCAACACACCTCCAGGCTGTGTAAGGGCTATTTTACCAAGAAGGGGAGTGATGGAGTGCTGCATCAGATGACCTGGCCTCCACAATCCCCCGACCTCAACAAAGTTGAGATGGTTTGGAATGAGCTGGACCGCAGAGTAAAGGAAAAGCAGCCAACAAGTGCTCAGCATATGTGGGAACTCCTTCAAGACTGTTGGAAAAGCATTCCAGGTGAAGCTGGTTGAGAGAATGCCAAGAGTGTGCAAAGCTGTCATCAAGGCAAAGGGTGGCTATTTGAAAAATCTCAAATCTCAAATATATTTTGATTTGTTTAACACTTTTTTGGTTACTACATGATTCCATATGTGTTATTTCATAGTTTTGATGTCTTCACTATTATTCTACAATGTAGAAAATAGTAAAAATAAAGAAAAACCCTTGAATGAGTAGTTGTTCTAAAACTTTTGACCGGGAGTGTACATAAACATACATATATACATAGGCACGCACATTCCCCGGGCGCCGATGACATGGACGTCGATTAAGGCAGCCTGCCACACCTCTCTGATTCAGAGGGGTTGAGTTAAATGCGGAAGACACATTGAGTGCATTCAGTTGTGCAACAGATTAGGTATACCCTTTCACACGTTTTTCTGATAAAACCGTCAAAAGCATTGCGTGTCACTGCACGGGGTGTATATAAATGAATGAGCAAATATGACCATATAACACAGTAAAATGCCATGGCATATGTCTCCTAGTGGTTTTAGACGATTTAATGGAGCCAAATGAAAAGGCAGGTGACTGCAGTGGGCTAACCTGAGGAGATGTGCTGCTGCTGATGTTCTAAATGCAGCTCTGTGACCCTCCTCTCACTCCCTTTCTCACACACACTCTGCTGTGACGGATAAGGACACACACACACACACACACACAATTAAACAACCAAAACCTTTGTCCCAGGCACTAATCTGATACAGAACAGCTGTGCAGTGGAGAGACTAGAGTTCTGTTAACAGGAGACATGATCTGGTCTATTTCTCCTAGAGTACTGGGGTGATTGGCTCTGACCACTCCCTCTTCCTCTTCTCCTTACTCCTCCAACTTTCTTCTATTTCTAGCTCTTTTCTGAACCAATGTGTCCCCCCTCACTTCAATCATTTCAGAGCACCCGGACATCGTTTAAAGTTAATTTTATTGGTGTACTTTGACAATAACAACGATGAAAAACTCCATCATACAAATGTTCAATAATCAAAAGATAATAATGCAGATAAACAGACAGACGTAAGGCTGACATCAAGTTTTACAAGTGGCTTCAGATGGCTTCAATTCAAGGAGAAATAAAGTCCTTACAATCAGAGATATATATATAATATAGTCATGTATTTATTCATCTTTTAATTTGCCTTTATACAAAAACACCTTTTGGGGGTGTATAATCTGGAGTTGGTAGCAGTTGGAGTATGGTTTAGGGTCCTTGTTCCATTACTAGTCTATAAGCATATGGTGTTTTTGGCTGATGTAGTTCTCCCTACGCCCTATAAGCAGTGCTTGACTTGGACTGAAATAGGTTCCGGTACTCATTTTGGGTGCCGTTACTGTTCATATTTAGGTGCAGGAGCTCCACAATACTTTTGAGTTAATATTCTATAAAAGGAACAGGAGCTCAAGCAGTAGAACATTTGAGGTGCCGGTACTCGGCTCTGGTGAGCTCCTGCCCAAGTCAAGCACTGCCTATAAGCTACACCTTAACCCTACACCTAAACCTTACCACTTTAGACTACTGAGATGACCCACATCCTCTACTTCATGACAAGGGGAACTATTCCAGAATGCTGATGGGTTCTAATGCTGATGGACTAACCCTCACATTATTCCTTATCTACAATGAGTTGGTAACCAATAACGTGAAAGTGTTTATGTAGCGCTGGATGAGGTTCAGTAGTTCCATGGCACCAGAAAGACCTCAGCGGAGCCTCTAGGTCGTAGGGATTTAAGACCTTTTATTTCTCTTTTCGATAACACAAGACACAATAATATTTACAGAGCGGACATTTATCTTATATGCACCTTTTTCTTCTTCTTCTTCTTCTTCTTCTTCTTCAATTTAAATAGATGTGCTCATAAAAAATTAAAAAGTGTGAAAACACTGAAATAAATTAAAGAGGTTTTTATTAAGGCTTGCCAGTCTGTCAGGGCGTCGGTGCTCATCTCTGAGACGACTAGCCTCCATGATTATCCAGTCTGCTACATGTACGTCTAGACAGAATAATAACAGAGGCTAGCCATACCAGGGATGAGCAGCGCTGGGCCCTTCATTTGGACTGGCACAGAATGGATCAGATCATGGCTCTGCTAGGTCAGAGAGGAGCCTGACAAGATTGGGGCGTTGCAGCACAGGGACACACCTGGCTGAGCTCTGGGCTTACAACACTGACACAGGATCAGTTAGAACAACAATCTAAACCCCATTGTCTTCCGGCAGATGGAGTCTTTCTAACGGGACATGCCGTTAGACGGTCGTTGCGCTATCTGATGGAAGACAATGCCTAAACCAAGGTGCCCCCAGTCCTTGAGAGCTGTAGCACTGTAAAGAGAAAACCAATGTCACTGGTTCAAGGCAAAGGAACAGAACCAGTGGCTGCAGGCCTCGAGGTCTGGGCTGGGGTTAACTCAGAACTGACAGACAGCAGGGGGATTCACACCCAGGCCTCAGGTCAGCACTACTGCAGGGTTTTACTCCTCTCCTCCTCCAGCAGTACTAGAAACCTTAGGGCTCGAATCGGAACACTCCGGCCTACAAACTCAGCCTCTCTGAACAGATCAGAGCTTGACAACAAACAAAATCTAAATATTTACAAACAAAAACAACATTTGTAAATGACACCTGGGCCCCTGGCATTGACAGGCTCTGCCATTTCAATCAAACACACTCGAAGAGGAAGACTTTAGAAAACTAGCAGCTAATGTCAACAACTCTCCACTAAGCACCTCCAATGTGATTGGCTACAGTAGGTAAGTAAACACATGCTTCTAGTTGGGTGACATTAAAAAGAGGAATGATGAACCAATAAGAGGAGTACTTCCTGTAGCTATCTACACACAGGATTGGTTCCCAGCTAGCACGTAGTGAGTAACACCCCCAATCGAAGGGCAAGCAGATCAGCACCATTGATTATCGATCAGGAAATGGAAGGTGCTTAGTGGGAGGAAGTGACTTTATGATTAAGAGTCTTCCTCTTCCTGTGGATGTCACACAAAATGGCCTCTATGCCTGTTCAGCTGATTAATAAACATGTCAAATCCCAAATTAACCCCTAGATCCTAATCTCTATGCACTTGTGTAGAGCCGAAAGGATTGGACAGGTGTAAGCAATATGGCAGACATTCCAACTAGCATATTAAAAGGCATGGTGGAGCAGTTACCATTTTGCTAATTGTTTCAGATCTAAGTGCATAGAGTTTAGGGGCAGGGGTTGATTTGGAACATCCTTCCACACAGGTTGAACTTTCAATCTCACACCAATTTCACAACTACAAGTTTCAGTGCTTCTAACACAGCCTGTCTCACAGCAAGTATTCTACTGAATCATCATCATCATCATCATCACCACAATATCAACCACAACAAAATCAATCAACCACAGGAAGTCATCTTTAAAAGATTAAATAAATAAAAGGAGGTCCTGCCTCCATCATATTATCATGGGAACACAAAAAAAACATTTTTTCCCAAATGATAAATCTGAAGAAAGTCAATGTTTTGACAAGGCGATGTGTGTGAAATGAAGTAGTTGTACAGTATATGGAAGCTATGGAGACGGAGAGAGACGTGGAGGGGCCGGTGTGTTGGAATATAGGGCGTTAAACAAAGACAACAGTAGGACCACATTTGATGTTACTTCAGTACTGTGACAAAACAAATTCACTCAAACACTGCCAAACACACACACACTCTAGCACACCCACACACACGTATGTATGGTGGTATTATAAATGTTGTACTGTAGAGGTGTAGTGCTGTAATAATGTTATATGATGTACTGTTTTATTTTTGTTTTTGCCTTAATTTGTTTGGACCCCAGGAAGAGTTGCCTTGGCAGCAGCTAATGGAGATCCTTAATAAGTACAAATACAAAAATACACATAAACACACGAGAAGAGGACGAAGGGCTGGAATTGCTCAAGATATTCTGTGCGGTGAATGCGTCTTCAGCTTACATTACTTAGTGAGGTATTATGTACCATACCACCCAAACACAAAAGCCAGTATTCAGACTGTTCCCACACACAGACATACACACAGGCTAAAGATGAACTGCTTGCTAATGACTTAATCTGTGGCTGCAGTTCCTTTCTGACCTTAGAGCAGTGCCTAAGGGCAACGTCCTCATAGTCCAGCAGGATGGGGTGGGTGGGACAGGGCTGGAAAGCGATGCCAGTGTCTAACCAACGTCAGAATAACATTACACGAAGCAGCTGCAAACACAGTGCAGTGTCTTTAAATAGACACTAGTGAAAGATAAAATGGTAATACGTGTTTATCTTTTTTGATATTGCCTCTGTAGGCGCCATCTCAAATGACCCTATAGGTGAATAAACATTGATGTTTAGGGTAAAGGTGATAGAAACAAACATCATTAAACTGCATGACATAAGGTAAACAGTGAACATTTCAGTTTAGTTCAAAGCAGTGAAAACAGGATGCTGACAAGCCCATGTGCATAGCTTTCCCTCTCTCTCTCTCACACACATTCACCCACACACTGTATTGTCAAAGATGATCAATTTCTGACTTGCTAGGCTAGTATGTTTGTTTAGCTAAAGGTGTGTCTACTGTGCAGTTTGCTGTGTACTGATACTGAGGTCCCTGACCAGTCAGCCACTCTGCACACAAGTCAGTCTCAAGCTAATTTGTATACCTTTGTCCACAGCAGGTGTGCACGTGTGATGCACACACTCAGACATACACTAGAACAACGATCCCTCCCCCCCTCTCTCTCTCTCCTCCCCTCTCTCCCTCCCCCTCTCTCCCTCTCCTCCCCCTCTCCCCCCTCCTCTCTCTCCCCCTCCCCCTCTCTCCCCCTCCCCCTCTCTCCCCCTCTCTCTCTCCACCCCTCTCTCCCTACCCCCCTCTCCCTCTCCCTCTCTCCCCTCCCTACCCCTCTCTCCCTCTCCCTCTCTCCCCTCCCTACCCCTCTCTCCCTCCTCCCCTCTCTCCCTCCCCCTCTCTCTCTCCCCCCTCCCTACCCCTCTCTCACTACCCCTCCCTCTCTCTCTCCCTACCTCTCTCTCTCTCCCTACCCCTACCCCTCTCTCTCTCTCTCTCCCTACCCCTCTCTCTCTCTCTCTCCCTACCCCCCTACCCCTCTCTCCCTCTCCCTACCCCTCTCCCTACCCCTCTCTCCCTACCCCTCTCCCTACCCCTCTCTCCCTACCCCTCTCTCCCTACCCCTCTCTCCCTACCTCTCTCTCGTCGTCGTCAATGCATACTGCGTAAGTTTGGCATGTCCTACACAGAGCCAGCTGTGAGGACCTACTCTGTGTGTCTGTTTTTCACAGGTTTAATATATCAATGAAAATATTCAGTGCAAGGTCAAATTAAAATCGAAGCCTAGGGACCGTGTCGGCAGATTTGTGTGTGTCTGTGTGTGTACAAACTAACTCACTAAGCCACATACACACTAGTAAACTACACTACTGTCCTCTCCACACCACGGCCATATAGAGGGAATGTGTTCCGGTTGCCATTATGGTTACGGTTGCCATTGTCTCCATGAGTGAATTAATGACTTACTGAACAAATTAATGAAATAATGAATGCTAAAGGCCAAAATGGTGTGGAAGGCAGGTGGAGACAGAAGAGTAGAGAAGCTCGGATGATAGAAGCGATGGATGGACCATGGCACAAAACGAGTGCGGCTTTCTCCTTTCTCTTACACGTCACAAGGATTGATCAATCAACACCGTTCTGCATGTCTCCTTTTTTGCTTAAAAAAACAGAATCAAAGTAAATTAACTAAAAAGTCCAAAGCAGTGCTGTGACTGGTGAGCTATGGCTGACGTCCATAATGACTTAGTTTCTCAGAGGGCTGTGCGGCCCGCTGCTTCCTGGTCAGTTGTAGTCCGCTACAGGGGCTAGCTTTCTGCTCAGGCTGACTGATATGTTGGTGTAGAGAGGCCTCCGGGACACTAAGGGGGAGTACTGCAGGTTGTTGAGCCCATCCAGACTCTGTCTCTCCTTAGAACGCCGCAGAAGTGTGTACCTGGGAGGGCAGAAAAAAAGAGAGGGATCAGAAAGAGGAGGATGAAGTCTACTGGCCTCCAGCCTAGATGCTGGTCCAAGGCCAGTTTTGGTCCCAGAGAAGATGAAGTAGAAGATACCAGCAGGAAGTTATGGTAGACTATTGGGAAACACCCCAGGTTTACGATGGCTCAATTTGACCTGTTTGACCAGAGTAACTGCAGACTTGTAAAATATGTTAAGTATTTAGGAATGTGAGAAGAGAGGGTCTGCTTGGAATGTAGCTCCCAAGCAAGTCACATGCAAAGTCTTTGGAGGAGTAGAGAAATCCCTCAAAGCCACTAACTCTGACTCTTCATGTGACTGGCTCACATGGGCCTGGGCTACATTCCTCTCACAAACACCCTCTTTATCCAAATCCCCAAGTATCACCGGGGATGTGTGTTAGTTTACTAGAGTGGTGTGTGTGTGTGTGTGTGACTAACCTTCCCAGGAACTGCACCTCTCCACGGTGGTGGTGTGGGATGGACATGTAGCGACCCAACTCTCCCTGCGGCCGACTGACCGTGTAGTTAGCATACTGTACCCTGTCACACACACAGTAACACTACAGTCACACACTCACAACGGCATGGTAGAAACAGAATTCAAACACACAGCACAAACTCTACAGTACATATTGTAGTCAGTGATTGTGTAAAGCTTGGGGCGCAGTACACAGCTGCTTCAGTGGGAGGGGACTCTGAGTCCTGTGTGTGTGTGTGTTGAGGGAGGGGCTAAGAAGAGTGCCTGCTGTGTGTGTGTGTTGAGGGAGGGGCTAAGAAGAGTGCCTGCTGTGTGTGTGTGTGTGTGTTGAGGGAGGGGCTAAGAAGAGTGCCTGCTGTGTGTGTGTGTTGAGGGAGGGGCTAAGAAGAGTGCCTGCTGTGTGTGTGTGTGTTGAGGGAGGTGCTAAGAAGAGTGCCTGCTGTGTGTGTGTGTTGAGGGAGGGGCTAAGAAGAGTGCCTGCTGTGTGTGTGTGTTGAGGGAGGGGCTAAGAAGAGTGCCTGCTGTGTGTGTGTGTGTGTGTTGAGGGAGGGGCTAAGAAGAGTGCCTGCTGTGTGTGTGTGTTGAGGGAGGGGCTAAGAAGAGTGCCTGCTGTGTGTGTGTGTGTTGAGGGAGGTGCTAAGAAGAGTGCCTGCTGTGTGTGTGTGTTGAGGGAGGGGCTAAGAAGAGTGCCTGCTGTGTGTGTGTGTGTTGAGGGAGGGGCTAAGAAGAGTGCCTGCTGTGTGTGTGTGTGTTGAGGGAGGTGCTAAGAAGAGTGCCTGCTGTGTGTGTGTGTTGAGGGAGGGGCTAAGAAGAGTGCCTGCTGTGTGTGTGTGTTGAGGGAGGGGCTAAGAAGAGTGCCTGCTGTGTGTGTGTGTTGAGGGAGGGGCTAAGAAGAGTGCCTGCTGTGTGTCCAACACGGTCTCACTGGAGATTTACACGTTTATCCACATTTCATCAAACGTCAAATTTCGAAGTTGTTCCAAATATCAAATTTATAAGGTTAAGGTTTTGGATACGGTTAAAACATTAAGTTTAGGCACTCATTCCGAATGGTTAAGGTAAAGGTTAAGGCAGTGGTATTCAAACTTTTTCTGGGGACCCCCTTTTTCCCCCAATAATTTCTTGCGACCCCACCCCACCTCAAATCTAATGACACAACCTTAAGAAAATAAGTACATTTCGATTTTTACATCAACAAATAACCTTCAATTAATTGCATTTTCATCTGTTATCAAAATGAAAAGAAACCAATAAATACATTTACTCAATAACATTGTATCTTTCAAATTATCTTTCTCAAAAACGTTTGTAAATTGTCCCATATACTAATATGTACTGTGACCCCACTGAAGTTACCCCACGACACCACTAGGGGTTGCAACCCCAACTTTGAATTCCACTGGGTTTAGGTTTGGGATAGGGTTAAACAATGTCACTATCGACAGCACTATCGACAGCCTCGCACTGTAAACCTGTTACAGGGGACAGGGAGTGTGTATGGAGGTGTGTGTGTAGGGAGGAAGGTTGTGTTTTTATGGGGGAAAGGGCTGAGGCATCATGATACTGAGTCGGGTGTGTTACTGATAATAATAATAATAAGCCATTTAGCAGACGCTTTTATCCAAAGCGACTTACAGTCATGTGTGCATACATTTTTGTGTATGGGTGGTCCCGGGGATCGAACCCACTACCCTGGCGTTACAAGCGCCGTGCTCTACCAGCTGAGCTACAGAGGATCACAGATGGGGAGGAAGTGTGTGTGTGTGTGTGTGTGTACCGTCTATGTTCTGTGTGTGTGCGTGCGTGTGCTGTATGTGTGTGTGTGTGTGTGTGTGTGTGTGCTGAGTGCGTGTGTGTGTGTGTGTGTGCTGAGTGCGTGTGTGCTGAGTGTGTGTGTGTGCTGTCTATGTTCTGTTTGAGTACAGGAAGTAATGCTGATAATAGCACACAACAGGGTGTACTATTGATAAAAAGGGAGGAGTGAAGTGTGTGGGTATGGTGGGCGTTCTCCTCACCTGTTCCAAAGGTCGTCATCCTCTCCTCCCCAGCCCCAGAATGCATTGGGAAAGCCATTGATCTTGGTGAACTGTTCCACTGTCAGACCACTGACGCCACCAAAGAACTCATTGTACGGAAGCCTAGAGGACACACACACACACACACACACACACACAGCATTACACACATATCTAAGAAATAGTTAGGAGAAACCTGGACAACTCCAACTAATGGCAAAATAATGTGTGTATGTGTGTGCGCATGCGTGCGTGTGTTCGTGTGTGCGTGCGTGTTTGAAAATGTGTGTGAGACTCACATGTAGGAGTACTTGTTGAGTTTGACAGCGAAGTGGCGAGGCATGTCTCCACAGCCGTAGTAGTTCCTGTCGTTCTCCAGCATGTGGTCTACATCGTGGAACACCATACAGTCCCAGTCCAGGTCCCGCATCGCTTCCCGGAAGCCCACGTTAAACAACATGGCCCTATTGAAGGGCTCACTTCCAACCTAGGAGGAGAGAAGGGGAGGGAGGGAGGGAGAGAAAGAGGTTATCCAGTGACACACACATACCCAAGCAGTTCTGTGGTTATCCAGTGACCCACACATACCCAAGCAGTTCTGTGGTTATCCAGTGACCCACACATACCCAAGCAGTGTGTGTGTGTGTGTGTGTTTACCTGCTCTACAACATAGAAGGCGAACTGTAGCCTCTGTTTCTGTAGTGCTGGTACCAGGTGTCTGAGCAAGATGGGCAGGTGCTCATGGCGGTTCCGGAATGGGACCAGTATCGCCACCTAGGGACAGGGAGGGGAACAACATTGTTACACACGTCAGATAACGCACAACCACTAAAGAAGTAAGGAAGAAGGTATTTCTTAATTATTTCAACAGGCCTTTCGGAAATACAATTTCACACAATCAGATATGGCATCTATTGATCATAGCATGGGGATAGGTGGATTGAAGGTCACCCTGGAGAGTGCCAACTAAATGCTTTCCCTGGTTTTTAGAAGAGTTAATCTTAGTAGCAGCTGCAGCTTTAAAGAGATTCTCCGGTACTTTTATATACTTCTTAGCCAGTAGTTCTGAAAGTAGCGCTCACGAGCCAAAAGTGATCCCGGAAAATTGCGTACTTGTGCAGAGATGTGCACCACGTCATTGCTGTCTCGCTCTGCTGTGTTTGCATCTTGTTAGCTGTCACTCAAATGGCGAGGGGCTGAAGCTCATTGGCTGGAACTCGAATTGCTAAGGGGCTGGCCCATGTGGGGGAACATGTAGGGAAAATGGCGCAGCACAGCTTCCAGTAAAACAGTTGCTTTCAAACTAGGGATTACGTTGCTAATTGAGGTAAGGCAGTAATTATTCTCAGAGATTATGCATGTATGAACTACACATTGACAAATCCAGCCCAAAGCAGTAGGTTTAAAAAATACTTAGTAATCGCCAAAGTTCTAGGGCATGTCTGTAAGTTTCCTTTGAGCTTGAGTAGGGAAATGGAGATGTCAACCATCAAACCCCCTCCGGCTTGGAGTGTTGTTTCCTCTGTCAATCAGCTGTCTGATTCTAGACACACACTTCCTGCAGAAACAGTGTCTGGTTCACACACACATCTAGTTGGAATTTAGTGTCACTGTTTGGCTGCTCAACATACCTCAGCTGTTTTGCGACTGTGTTTGATTGTGTGTTTGTGTACCTCCATTTCATTGAGAGAAAGTTAGACATGGGAGGAATGTAGAGCTGGCTGCACACTCTTCAAGTGCAATATAGATTTCCAGTTCCATTTTAAAGACTAATAACTGCATTATCCAGGGCTGATGCATTGATCCAGAGTCGACTGTACAGTACAGTGTCTCCATCAGAGTCCCATACAGGCTACATGCAGGTGGAGGTGCAGTATGACCGTGCTGTTGTGGTGTGTGTGTGTGTGTGTGTTTGCTGGACTGCTCCAATCACTAACTCACCTTCCAGCGTGGGACACAGTCCCTGGGCTTCCAGTAGCCCCCCAGGGTCATGCTAGGCTCAGCATTCAACAGAACCTTCTCCACATCCTCCAGAGCTATCTCACTCATATTCACCTCCAGCCTCCCCTCTGAGAGAGAGAGAGAGAGAGAGAGAGAGAGAGTTAAATAGAGAGATCAACTCTGAAAGAACAGGCCAGCCCTCAACCACGTATACACTCGTAAGACTAAATTAACTGACATTCAAGCACTGAGGTAACAGTCCTTCACTGGCTGGGGAGCACAAAGCTCATAATATAACTCTATAGGTATAAAATACCAGTCTCTTTGTGAAGAAACTCTTTGAAAGTAGTGCTTGAAATAAATCAAACCTGTTTACACAGCGACTAGCTAATGGTTAGAGGTCAATAGTCTAGTGTGTGTGTGTGTTTGTGGTTTTACTGTCCTTGTGAGAACCAGAAGTCCTCACAAGGATAGTAAAACAAGGAAAATTCAAACAAGTGGGGACATTTGCCCGTACCCACAAGGAAGAAGGATATTGTAGGCTTAGGTTTAGGGTTACAATAGGGTTAGAATTAAGGGTTAGGTTTAGGGTTAGGAGTTAGGGATTTGGGGTTAAGGTTAGGGAAAATCTGATTTTTAATGGGAATCAATTGTTTTTTTCCACACAAGGATAGTAAAACAAACGTGTGTGTGTGTGTGTATTTCTACTCACTCATGGAGGGCAGTCTCTCTGGGCAGATCTGTGAGGGCAGATAGGTGAAGCTGTTGGGGAGGTATGTGGTGGGCGGCACATCACTCTCACTCAGGTTGAAGTCATAGGCATAATCTGGTCACAGACAGAAGGATAAATCATCAATGGCCTGACCTAAACACATCTCGGCTACTGCCAGTGTGTTGCTCAGTGTTAATAGTCCGGATTGAGGGTTCCATCAATGTAATTGTCTGCATCATTTCCAATCCCCATATATTATTATATTTTTTAATATATTATATATATACAAATATAATAATATGGGGATATATATATACACACACAGTTGAAGTCGGAAGTTTACATACACCTTAGCCAAATACATTTAAACTCAGTTTTTCACAATTCCTGACATTTAATCCTAGTAAAAAGTCCCTGTCTTAGGTCAGTTAGGATCACCACTTTATTTTAAGAATGTGAAATGTCAGAATAATAGTAGAGAGAATGATTTATTTCAGCTTTTATTTATTTCATCACATTCCCAGTGGGTCATAAGTTTACATACACTCAATTAGTATTTGTTAGCATTGCCTTTAAATTGTTTAACTTGGGTCAAACGTTTTGGGTAGCCTTCCACAAGCTTCCTACAATAAGATGTCTTGAGATATTGCTTCAATATATATCCACATCATTTTCCTTCCTCATGATGCCATCTATTTTGTGACGTGCACCAGTCCCTCCTGCAGCAAAGCACCCCCACAGCATGATGCTGCCACCCCCGTGCTTCACGGTTGGGATGGTGTTCTTCGGCTTGCAACATCCCCCTTTTTCCTCCAAACATAACGATGGTCATTATGGCCAAACAGTTCTATTTTTGTTTCATCAGACCAGAGGACATTTCTCCAAAAAGTACTTATCTTTGTCCCCATGTGCAGTTGCAAACTGTGTCGGGCTTTTTTATGGCGGTTTTGAAGCAGTGGCTTCTTCCTTGCTGAGCTGCCTTTCAGGTGATGTCAATAAAGGACTTGTTTTACTGTGGATATAGATAATTTTGTACTTGTTTCCTCCAGCATCTTCACAAGGTCCTTTGCTGTTGTTCTGGGATTGATTTGCACTTTTCGCACCAAAGTACGTTCATCTCTAGGAGACAGAACGCGTCTCCTTCCTGAGCGGTATGACGGCTGCGTGGTCCCATGGTGTTTATACTTGCGTACTATTGTTTGTACAGATGTACGTGGTACCTTCAGGCGTTTAGAAATTGCTCCCAAGGATGAACCAGACTTGTGGAGGTCTAAAAAAAGTTTGAGGTCTTGGCTGATTTCTTTTAATTTTCCCATGATGCCAAGCAAAGACTCACCGAGTTTGAAGGTAGGCCTTGAAATACATCCACAGGTACACCTCCAATTGACTCAAATTATGTCAATAAGCCTATCAGTAACATCTAAAGCCATGACATAATTTTCTGGAATTTTCCAAGCTGCTTAAAGGCACAGTCAACTTATTGTATGTAAACTTCTGACCCACTGGAATTGTGATACAGTGAATTATAAGTGAAATAATCTGTCTGTAAACAATTGTTGGAAAAATTACTTGTGTCATGCACAAAGTAGATGGCCTAACAGACTTGCCAAAACTATAGTTTGTAAACAAGACATTTGTGGAGTGGTTGAAAAACAAGTTTTAATGTGTATGTAAACCTAAGTGTATGTAAACTTTCGACTTCAACTGTATATGTATATATATATATATATATATATATATATATATATATATATATATATATATATATATATATATATATATATATATATATATATATATATATATATATATATATATATATATATATATATATATACACACACATTGAGGGAAAAAAGTATTTGATCCCCTGCTGATTTTGTATGTTTGCCCACTGACAAAGACATGATCAGTCTATAATTTTTATGTTAGGTTTATTTGAACAGTGAGAGACAGAATAACAACAACAAAAAATCCAGAAAAACGCATATCAAAAATGTTATAAATTGATTTGCATTTTAATGAGGGAAATAAGTATTTGACCCCTCTGCAAAACATGATTTAGTACTTGGTGGCAAAACCCTTGTTGGCAATCACAGAGGTCAGAAATTTCTTGTAGTTGGCCACCAGGTTTGCACACATCTCAGAAGGGATTTTGTTCCACTCCTCTTTGCAGATATTCTCCAAGTCATTAAGGTTGAGGCTGATGTTTGGCAACTCGAACCTTCAGCTCCCTCCACAGATTTTCTATGGGATTAAGGTCTGGAGACTGGCTAGGCCACTCCAGGACCTTAATGTGCTTCTTCTTGAGCCACTCCTTTGTTGCCTTGGCCGTGTGTTTTGGGTCATTGTCATGCTGGAATACCCATCCACGACCCATTTTCAATGCCCTGGCTGAGGGAAGGAGGTTCTCACCCAAGATTTGACGGTACATGGCCCCATCCATCGTCCCTTTGATGCGGTGAAGTTGTCCTGTCCCCTTAGCAGAAAAACACCCCCAAAGCATAACGTTTCCACCTCCATGTTTGACGGTGGGGATGGTGTTCTTGGGGTCATAGGCAACATTCCTCCTCCTCCAAAAACGGCGAGTTGAGTTGATGCCAATGAGGATTTCAGTCCTTCACGGCGTAGTGTGGTACCAATTGTTTTCTTGGTGACTATGGTCCCAGCTGCCTTGAGATCATTGACAAGATCCTCCTGTGTAGTTCTGGGCTGATTCCTCACCGTTCTCATGATCATTGCAACTCCACGAGGTGAGATCTTGCATGGAGCCCCAGGCTGAGGGAGATTGACTGTTCTTTTGTGTTTCTTCCATTTGCGAATAATCGCACCAACTGTTGTCACCTTCTCACCAAGCTGCTTGGCAATGGTCTTGTAGCCCATTCCAGCCTTGTGTAGGTCTACAATCTTGGGCCTGACATCCTTGGAGAGCTATTTGGTCTTGGCCTCCAGACCTTAATCCCATAGAAAATCTGTGGAGGGAGCTGAAGGTTCGAGTTGCCAAACATCAGCCTCGAAACCTTAATGACTTGGAGAAGATCTGCAAAGAGGAGTGGGACAAAATCCCTCATGAGATGTGTGCAAACCTGGTGGCCAACTACAAGAAACGTCTGACCTCTGTGATTGCCAACAAGGGTTTTGCCACCAAGCACTATGTCATGTTTTGCAGAGGGGTCAAATACTTATTTCCCTCATTAAAATGCAAATCAATTTCTAACATTTTTGACATGCGTTTTTCTGGATTTTTTTGTTGTTATTCTGTCTCTCTCTGTTCAAATAAACCTACCATTAAAATTACAGACTGATCATTTCTTTGTCAGTGTGCAAACGTACAAAATCAGCAGGGGATCAAATACTTTTTTCCCCCTCACTGTAATATATATATATATATATATATATATACACACACACACACACACACACACACACACACACACACACACACACACACGTTAATAATGTTTTGTATATGTTTTTGGTGTGTGTGAGAGCTGGGCGTAGCAGTTTAACCACATTAGTTATGCATGTACTTTCCAGACCAACACAACACAACCATGTCTACCCACTGATGTATTTCACATAGTAAGGCCAAAACACAGACACACACAACCCTGTTTAAAACCACTAGCCAAACATTTCCAGTTAAAGAAGAAGCCAGTGCTCTCATTGTGGTGACCAGACCTGGGTTCAAATACATGTGTATTAGAGTACCTGGTATTTTAAATACACAGCCCCAAAAAAGTACTTTTATGGTTATTTGAATGGTTATTTGTAAAAGCCAAATAGTCTACCAAATAGTATTTGACAGTATTTTCAAATAGTTATTTTCAAATACCTGGGTTAAATGCATGGGCGTGTATTTGAGTATCAAATACTTTCCAAGAGTATTTCCTAATACATACACTACCGTTCAAAAAAATGTGGGGTCACTTAGAAATGTCCTTGTTTTCCATGAAAACATACAAGGTTAGAAATAATGATTTTTAATTGAAATAATAATTGTGTCCTTCAAACTTTGCTTTCGTCAAAGAATCCTCCATTTGCAGCAATTACAGCCTTGCAGACCTTTGGCATTCTAGTTGTCATTTTGTTGAGGTAATCTGAAGAGATTTCACTCCATGCTTCCTGAAGCACCTCCCACAAGTTGGATTGGCTTGATGGGCACTTCTTACGTACCATACGGTCAAGCACAACAATTCAATAGGGTTGAGATCCGGTGACTGTGCTAGCCACTCCATTATAGACAGAATACCAGCTGACTGCTTCTTCCCTAAATAGTTATTGCATAGTGTGGAGCTGTGCTTTGGGTCATTGTTGTAGGAGGAAATTGGCTCCAATCAAGCGCCGTCCACAGGGTATGGCATGGCGTTGCAAAATGGAGTGATAGCCTTCCTTCTTCAAGATCCCTTTTACCCTGTACAAATGTCCCACTTTACCACCACCAAAGCACCCACATACCATCACATTGCCTCCACCATGCTTGACAGATGGCATCAAGCACTCCTCCAGCATCTTTTCATTTGGTCTGTGTCTCACAAATGTTCTTCTTTGTGATCCGAACACCTCAAACTTCAATTCGTCTGTCCATAACACTTTTTTCCAATCTTCCTCTGTCCAGTGTCTGTGTTCTTTTGCCCATCTTAATCTTTATTTTTATTGGCCAGTCTGAGATATGGCTTTTTTTTTGCAACTCTGCCTAGAAGATCAGCATCCTGGAGTCGCCTCTTCACTGTTGACGTTGAGACTGGTGTTTTGCGGGTACTATTTAATGAAGCTGCCAGTTGAGGACCTGTGAGGCGCCTGTTTCTCAAACTAGACATTCTAATGTTATGGTCCTCTTGCTCAGTTGTGCACCGGGGCCTCCCACTCCTCTTTCTATTCTGGTTAGAGCCAGTTTGCGCTGTTCTGTGAAGGGAGTAGTACACAGCGTTGTACGAGATCTTCAGTTTCTTGGCAGTTTCTCGCATGGAATAGCCTTCATTTCTCAGAACAAGAGTAGACTGACGAGTTTCAGAAGAAAGTGATTTGTTTCTGGCCATTTTGATTCTGTAATCGAACCCACAATTGCTGATGCTCCAGATACTCAACTAGTCTCAAGAAGGCCAGTTTTATTGCTTCTTTAATCAGCACAACAGTTTTCAGCTGTGCTGACATAATTGCAAAAGGGTTTTCTAATGATCAATTAGCCTTTTAAAATGATAAACTTATATTAGCAAACACAACGTGCCATTGGAACACAGGACTGATGGTTGCTGATAATGGGCCTCTGTCAGGCTTGCGAAATTATTCATCCCCCTTGGCATTTTTCTTATTTTGTTGCCTTACAACCTGGAATTAAAATTGATTTTTGCGGGGTTTGTATCATTTGATTTACACAACATGCCTACCACTTTGAAGATGCAAAATATTTTTTATTGTGAAACAAACAAGAAATAAGACAAAAAAACAGAAAACTTGAGCGTGCATAACTATTCACTGCCCAAAGTCAATACTTTGTAGATCCACGTTTTGCAGCAATTACAGTTGCAAGTTTAAATTTTTACATTTTACATTTTAGTCATTTAGCAGACGTTCTTATCCAGAGCGACATACAGTTAAGTGAGTGCATTTGTATTTTTTATTTTTTTTTCATACAGGCCCCCCGTGGGAATCGAACCCACAACCCTGACGTTGCAAGCGCTATGCTCTACCAACTGAGCTACACAGGGCCTGAATGTTTCTTGGTGTATGTCTCTATAAGCTTGGAACATCTTGCCACTGGGTCCTCAATATAATATGTTTCTAAACACTTCTACATTAATGTGGACGCTACTATGATTACGGATAATCCTGAATGAATAATGATGAGTGAGAAAGACACACAAATATCATACTCCCCCAAAATGCTAACCTCCCATGTTATTGTAATGGTGAGAGGTTAGCATGTCTTGGGGGTATGATATAGGTGCGTCTGACTTTCTCACTCATCATTATTCACAAATCATTCAGGACTATCCGTAATCATGGTAGCATCCACATGAATGTAGAAGTGTTTACAAACATATTATATTAAGGACCTATGTTAGCTGTGTCCTTACATTAAGAACCTGTGTTAGCTGTGACTTGTAAGTTCTGCCCTAACATTAAGAATCTGTGTTAGCTGTGACTTGTAAGTTGTGCCCTAACATTAAGAACCTGTGTTAGCAGTGACTTGTAAGTTGTGCCCTAACATTAAGAACCTGTGTTAGCAGTGACTTGTAAGTTGTGCCCTAACATTAAGAACCTGTGTTAGCAGTGACTTGTAAGTTGTGCCCTAACATTAAGAACCTGTGTTAGATGTGTCTTACCTGTCCCATTGATATTGTAACCACCTCTGACCACCTGCTCTAGAACCTGAGCACCGATGTTCTTCACGTTGTCCTTGATGTGGATCCCTGTGGCCTGCACCATAAACAGGTACTCATTTACTATGGAGAGAGGAGGGAGGGAGGGAGAAACGTTAGTTACTTGATACAGTCATACTGTCCTGCTCTGGCAATATTACCTGCAATTAGGTACATTTTATGCCAAAAAAACATTGAGAAGGAGACATTTAGAAACTACACCACTAAAAGGAATGATGAACTAAGTGTGAACTACAAGTGCAAAAAATAGCCCATATTAACATATGCAGCCTGAGAAACAAAGTCCATGAAGTCAATAACTTGCTTGTAACAGATTACATTCATATTCTGACTATCTCTGAAACTCACTTAGATAATACCTTTGATGATACAGTGGTAGCAATACATGGTTATAACATCTACCGAAAAGACAGAAATGCCAACAGGGGCGGTGTTGCGGTCTATATTCAGAACCACATTCCTGTAAAGCTTAGAGACGATCTCATGTTAAATACTGTTGAAGTAATATGGCTACAGGATAATCTGCCTCACCTAAATCCCATTCTTTTGGGAAGCTGCTATAGACCACCAAGTGCTAACAGTCAGTATCTGGATAACAAGTGTGAAATGCTTGATAATGTATGTGATAAACAGAGAAGTATATTTTCTGGATGGTTTCAATATTAATTGGCTCTCATCAAGCTGCCCACTCAAGAAAAAACCTCAAACTGTAACCAGTGCCTGCAACCTGGTTCAGGTTGTCAGTCAACCTACCAGGGTATTTACAAACAGCACAGGAATTAAATCAACAACATGTATTTAATTCATCTTTACTAATGCTGCAGAAATTTGCTTTAAAAAAACAGTATCCAAATCCATAGGATGTAGTGATCACAATATAGTAGCCATACTGATTTTGTACGCCCTGCTGATTTTGTACGTTTGCCCACTGACAAAGAAATGATCAGTGTATAATTTTGTATAATTTTAATGGTAGGTTTATTTGAACAGTGAGAGACAGAATAACAACAAAAAAATCCAGAAAAACGCATGTCAAAAATGTTATAAATTGATTTGCATTTTAATGAGGGAAATAAGTATTTGACCCCTCTGCAAAACATGACTTAGTACTTGGTGGCAAAACCCTTGTTGGCAATCACAGAGGTCAGACGTTTCTTGTAGTTGGCCACCAGGTTTGCACACATCTCAGGAGGGATTTTGTCCCACTCCTCTTTGCAGATCTTCTCCAAGTCATTAAGGTTTCGAGGCTGACGTTTGGCAACTCAAACCTTCAGCTCCCTCCACAGATTTCCTATGGGATTAAGGTCTGGAGACTGGCTAGGCCACTCCAGGACCTTAATGTGCTTCTTCTTGAGCCACTCCTTTGTTGCCTTGGCCGTGTGTTTTGGGTCATTGTCATGCTGGAATACCCATTTACGACCCATTTTCAATGCCCTGGCTGAGGGAAGGAGGTTCTCACCCAAGATTTGACGGTACATGGCCCCGTCCATCGTCCCTTTGATGCAGTGAAGTTGTCCTGTCCCCTTAGCAGAAAAACACCCCCAAAGCATAATGTTTCCACCTCCATGTTTGACGGTGGGGATGGTGTTCTTGGGGTCATAGACAGCATTCCTCCTCCTCCAAACATGGCGAGTTGAGTTGATGCCAAAGCGCTTAATTTTGGTCTCATCTGACCACAACAATTTCACCCAGTTCTCCTCTGAATCATTCAGATGTTCATTGGCAAACTTCAGATGGGCATGTATTTGTGCTTTCTTGAGCAGGGGGACCTTGCGGGCGCTGCAGGATTTCAGTCCTTCACGGCGTAGTGTGTTACCAATTTTTTTCTTGGTGACTATGGTCCCAGCTGCCTTGAGATCATTGACAAGATCCTCCTGTGTAGTTCTGGGCTGATTCCTCACCGTTCTCATGATCATTGCAACTCCACGAGGTGAGATCTTGCATGGAGCCCCAGGCCGAGGGAGATTGACAGTTATTTTGTGTTTCTTCCATTTGCGAATAATCGCACCAACTGTTGTCACCTTCTCACCAAGCTGCTTGGCGATGGTCTTGTAGCCCATTCCAGCCTTGTGTAGGTCTACAATCTTGTCCCTGACATCCTTGGAGGTAGCTCTTTGGTCTAGGCCATGGTGGAGAGTTTGGAATCTGATTGATTGATCACTTCTGTGGACAGGTGTCTTATATACAGGTAACAAGCTGAGATTAGGAGCACTCCCTTTAAGAGTGTGCTCCTAATATCAGCTCGTTACCTGTATAAAATACACCTGGGAGCCAGAAATCTTTCTGATTGAGAGGGGGTCAAATACTTATTTCCCTCATTAAAATGCAAATCAAAGTAGAAGATTTTTGACATGCGTCTTTCTGGATTTTTTTGTTGTTATTCTGTCTCTCACTGTTCAAATAAACCTACCATTAAAATTATAGACTGATCATATCTTTGTCAGTGGGCAAACGTACAAAATCAGCAGGGGATCAAATACTTTTTTCCCCTCACTGTATCTAGGAAAACCAAAGTTCCAAAGGCTGGGCCTAATATAGTGTATAAGAGGTCATACAATACGTTTTGTAGTAATTCATATGTTGATGATGTAAAGAATATTTGCTGCTCTGTGGTGAGTAATGAGGAGCAACCAGACGCTGCACTTTACACATTTATGAAATTGCTTATTCCAGTTACTAATAAGCATGCACCCATTAAGAAAATGACTGTAAAAACTGCTAAATCCCCTTGGATTGATGAGAAATTGAAAAATTGTATGGTTGAGAGGGATGAGGCAAAAGGTATGGCAAATAAGTCTGGCAGCCCAACTGATTGGCAAACATACTGCAAATTAAGAAATCATGTGACTTAACTAAATAAAAATAAACTATACTATGAAAAGGTCCCCTGTAGCTCAGTTGGTAGAGCATGGCGCTTGCAACGCCAGGGTTGTGGGTTCATTTCCCACGGGGGGCCAGTATGAAAATGTATGCACTCACTAACTGTAAGTCGCTCTGGATAAGAGTGTCTGCTAAATGACAAACAAACAAACAAAATATATATATATATATGATATAAAGAATGATAGTAAAAAGCTTTGTAGCACCTTAAATGAAATATTGGGAAAAAAGGAAAACTCCGCTCCATCATTCATTAAATCAGATGGCTCATTCATCCCAAAACCCACTGATATTGCCAACTACTTTAATGACTTCTTCATTGGCAAGATAAGCAAACTTAGGTATGACATGCCAGCAATAAATGCTGACACTACACATCCAAGTATACCTGACCAAATTATGAAAGACAAGAATTGTACTTTTGAATTCCGTAAAGTCAGTTTGGAATAGGTGAAAAAATTATTGTTGTCTATCAACAATGACAAGTCACCCGGGTCTGACAATCTGGATGGAAAATTACTGAGGATAATAGCGGACAATATTGCCACTCCTAGTTGCCACATCTTCAATTTAAGCCTACTAGAAAGTGTGTGCCCTCAGGCCTGGAGGGAAGCTAAAGTCATTCCGCTAACCAAGAATAGTAAAGCCCCCTTTACTGGCTCAAACAGCCGACCAATCAGCCTGTTACCAACCCTTAGTAAACTTCTGGAAAAAAATTGGTGTTTGACCAGATGCAATGCTATTTCACAGTAAACAAATTGACAACCGACTTTCAGCATGCTTATATGGAAGGATGCTCAACAAGCACAGCACTTACACAAATGACTGATTGGCTGAGAGAAATTGATGATAAAATGATTGTGGGGGCTGTCTTGTTAGACTTTAGTGCAGCTTTTGACATTATTGATCATAGTCTGCTGCTGGAAAAACTTGTTATGGCTTTACACCCCCTTCCATAATGTGGATAAAGAGTTACTTGTCTAACAGAACACAGAGGGTGTTCTTTAATGGAAGCCTCTCAAACACAATCCAGGTAGAATCAGGAATTCCCCAGGGTAGCTGTTTAGGCCCCTTACTTTTTTTCCATCTTTACTAACGACATGCCACTGGCTTTGAGTAAAGCCAGTGTGTCTATGGATGACTCAACACTATACATGTCAGGTACTACAGCAACTGAAATAACTGCAACACTTAACAAAGACCTGCAGTTAGTTTCAGAATGGGTAGCAAGGAATAAGTTAGTCCTAAATATTTCCAAAACTAAAAGCATTGTATTTGGGACAAATTATTCACTAAACCCTAAACCTCAACCACATCTCATAATGAATAATGTGGAAATTGAGCAAGTTGAGGTGACTAAACTGCTTGGAGTAACCCTGGATTGTAAACTGTCATGGTCAAAACATATTGATACAACAGTAGCTAAGATGGGGAGAAGTCTGTCCATAATAATGCGCTGCTCTGCCTTCTTAACAACACTATCAACAAGGCAGGTCCTACAGGCCCTTGTTTTGTCACACCTAGACTACTGTTCAGTAATGTGGTCAGGTGCCACAAAGAGGGACTTGGGAAAATTGCAGTTGGCTCAGAACAGGGCAGCACGGCTGGCCCTTAAAAGTACACTGAGAGCTAACATTAATGACATGCATGTCAATCTCTCATGGCTCAAAGTGGAAGAGAGATTGACTTAATCACTACTTGTTTTTGTAAGAGGTGTTGACAAGCTGAATGTACCGAGCTGTCTGTTTAAAATACTAGCACACAGCTCGGACACCCATGCATACCCCACAAGACATGCCACCAGAGGTCTCTTCACAGTCCCCAAGTCCAGAACAGACTATGGGAGGCGGACAGTACTACATAGAGCCATGACTACATGGAACTCTATTCCACATCAGGTAACTGATGCAAGCAGTAGAATCAGATTTTTTAAAAAGGGTAAAAATACACCTTATGGAACAACGGGGACTGTGAAGAGACACACAAAAAGGTACAGACACATGCATACGCACACATTGTGATATTGCTGTATGGTGGTATTAAACATTTTGTATTGTAGATATGTAGTGGTGTAATAATGTTCTATGATGTACTGTTTTATATTTTTGTTTTATAAGTCCCGGGTAGCTCAGTTGGTAGAGCATGGCGTTTGCAACGCCAGGGTTGTGGGTTCGATTCCCACGGGGGGCCAGTATGAAAAACAAACAAATGTATGCACTCACTAACTGTAAGTCGCTCTGGATAAGAGCGTCTGCTAAATGACTAAAATGTAAATATGTAATGTACAGTTGAAGTTGGAAGTTTACATACACCTTAGCCAAATACATTTAAACTCAATTTTTCACAATTCCTGACATGTAACCCTAGTAAAGATTCCCTGTCTTAGGTCAGTTAGGATCACCACTTTATTTTAACAATGTGAAATGTCAGAATAATAGTACAGAGAATGATTTATTTCAGCTTTTATTTCTTTCATCACATTCCCAGTGGGTCAGAAGTTTACATACACTCAATTAGTATTTGGTAGCGTTGCCTTTAAAAATTGTTTAACTTGGGTCAAACGTTTTGGGTAGCCTTCCACAAGCTTCCCACAATAAGTTGGGTGAATTTTGGCCCATTCCTCCTGACAGAGCTTGTGTAACTGAGTCAGGTTTGTTGGCCTCCTTGCTCGCACACGCCTTTTCAGTTCTGCCCACACATTTTCTATAGGATTAAGGTCAGGGCTTTGTGATGGCCACTCCAATACCTTGACTTTGTTGTCCTTAAGCCATTTTGCCACAACTTTGGAAGTATGCTTGGGGTCGTTGTCCATTTTGAAGACCCATTTGCAACCAAGCTTTAACTTCCTGACTGATGTCTTGAGAGGTTGCTTCAATATATCCACATAATTTTCCTTCCTCATGATGGCATCTATTTTGTGAAGTGCACCAGTCCCTCCTGCAGCAAAGCACCCCCACAGCATGATGCTGCCACCCCTGTATTCACGGTTGGGATGGCGTTCTTCGGCTTGCAAGCATTCCCCTTTCTCCTCCAAACATAACAATGGTCATTATGGCCAAACAGCTCTGTTTTTGATTCATCAGACCAGAGGACATTTCTCTAAATAGTACGATCTTTGTCCCCATGTGCAGTTGCAAACCATAGTCTGGCTTTTTTACGGTTATGTCGGTTATGTTTCCTCCAGAATCTTCACAATGTCCTTTGCTGTTGTTCTGGGATTGATTTGCACTTTTCACACCAAAGTACATTCATATTTAGGAGACAGAACGAGTCTCCTTCCTGAGCGGTATGACGGCTGCGTGGTCCCATGGTGTTTATACTTGCATACTATTGTTTGTACAGATGAACGTGGTACCTTCAGGCGTTTGGAAAATGCTCCCAAGGATGAACCAGACTTGTGGAGGTCTACACATTTTTTTTCTGAGATCTTGGCTGATTTCTTTTGATTTTCCCATGATGTTAAGCAAAGAGGCACTGAGTTTGAAGGTAGGCCTTGAAATACATCCACAGGTAAACCTCCAATTGACTCAAATTATGTAAATTAGCCTATCAGAAGCTTCTAAAGCCATGACTTCATTTTCTGGAATTTTCCAAGCTGTTTAAAGGCACAGTCAACTTAGTGTATGTAAACTTCTGACCCACTGGAATTGTCATACAGTGCATTATAAGTGAAATAATCTGTCTGTAAACAATTGTTGGAAAAATTACTTGTGTCATGCACAAAGTAGATGCCCTAACCAACTTGCCAAAACTATAGTTTGTTAACAAGAAATTTGTGGAGTGGTTGAAAAACAAGTTTTAATGACTCGAACCTAAGTGTATGTAAACTTCCGACTTCAACTGTAAGTGCTTTAATATACACTGCTCAAAAAAATAAAGGGAACACTAAAATAACACACCCTAGATCTGAATGAATGAAATAATCTTATTAAATACTTTTTTCTTTACATAGTTGAATGTGCTGACAACAAAATCACACAAAAATTATCAATGGAAATCAAATGTATCAACCCATGGAGGTCTGGATTTGGAGTCACCCTCAAAATTAAAGTGGAAAACCACACTACAGGCTGATCCAACTTTGATGTAATGTCCTTAAAACATGTCAAAATGAGGCTCAGTAGTGTGTGTGGCCTCCACGTGCCTGTATGATCTCCCTACAATGCCTGGGCATGCTCCTGATGAGGTGGCGGATGGTCTCCTGAGGGATCACCTCCCAGACCTGGACTAAAGCATCCACCAACTCCTGGACAGTCTGTGGTGCAACGTGGTGTTGGTGGATGGAGCGAGACATGATGTCCCAGATGTGCTCAATTGGATTCAGGTCTGGGGAACGGGCGGGCCAGTCCATAGCATCAATGCCTTCCTCTTGCAGGAACTGCTGACACACTCCAGCCACATGAGGTCTAGCATTGTCTTGCATTAGCAGGAACCCAGGGCCAACCGCACCAGCATATGGTCTCACAAGGGGTCTGAGGATCTCATCTCGGTACCTAATGGCAGTCAGGCTACCTCTGGCGAGCACATGGAGGGCTGTGCGTCCCCCCAAAGAAATGCCACCCCACACCATGACTGACCACCGCCAAACCGGTCATGCTGGAGGATGTTGCAGGCAGCAGAACATTCTCCACAGCGTCTCCAGGCTCTGTCACGTCTGTCACGTGCTCAGTGTGAACCTGCTTCATCTGTGAAGAGCACAGGGCGCCAGTGGCGAATTTGCCAATCTTGGTATTCTCTGGCAAATGCCAAACGTCCTGCACGGTGTTGGGCTGTAAGCACAACCCCCACCTGTGGACGTCGGGCCCTCATACCACCCTCATGGAGTCTGTTTCTGACCGTTTGAGCAGACACATGCACATTTGTGGCCTGCTGGAGGTCATTTTGCAGGGCTCTGACAGTGCTCCTCCTGCTCCTCCTTGCACAAAGGCGGAGGTAGCAGTCCTGCTGCTGGGTTGTTGCCCTCCTACGGCCTCCTCCACGTCTCCTGATGTACTGGCCTGTCTCCTGGTAGCGCCTCCATGCTCTGGACACTACGCTGACAGACACAGTAAACCTTCTTGCCACAGCTCGCATTGATGTGCCATCCTGGATGAGCTGCACTACCTGAGCCACTTGTGTGGGTTGTAGACTCCGTCTCATGCTACCACTAGAGTGAAAGCACCGCCAGCATTCAAAAGTGACCAAAACATCAGCCAGGAAGCATAGGAACTGAGAAGTGGTCTGTGGTCACCACCTGCAAAACCAGTCCTTTATTGGGGGTGTCTTGCTAATTGCCTATCATTTCCACCTGTTGTCTATTCCTTTTGCACAACAGCATGTGACATTTATTGTCAATCAGTGTTGCTTCCTAAGTGGACAGTTTGATTTCACAGAAGTGTGATTGACTTGGAGTTACATCGTGTTGTTTAAGTGTTCCCTTTATTTTTTTGAGCAGTATATGTTTGGACCCCAGGAAGAGTAGCTGATGGGGATCTCTAATAAATACAAATACAATGCAGTAAACAGACACTGCCAACTCTGTCAGGGAACTGTAACATCAGTATACAATCCAACACGAAAAGCAGAAAACATTGAATGAGCAATCATTTTCATAAGGGGTGTATTCAGACTGGAATGTTTCTTTCAGATCCTGCATGGTTCTATTCTCTTGGCGAGAAGTGAAAAGATTGTGTCTAATATAAATACCTGAAATTAACCCAAATGAAAATTAGGAAGCCCAGTGAGAATGCACCATAAAAATATATCATCATCCACAAAGGCAGAACTCCTATATGGTACGTAAAGATAAGGCCAGAGCACTCTCTCTCCCTCCCTCTCCTGATTTATTAAGAGCGCTAAACTTAGATATGTGTTTTTGGTTGTTGAGTCAAATTAGACCAAACCCATTTCAAGCTCGTCTTTCCCCCCCAAAAAGTAAAGTTATATCAGAATGTTTAGGAAAATTAGATGGCTAACTCCTTGATCCTGCTTTGTAGTATGCTGTACCCCTCTGGTCTGTTCTGGCTCTAATTGATTATCTGCCTAAGTGTCTTAACGAGGGGATTTCCCCAAACACATCAAAGGGTCTCTGCTGAAGCAGCTAATAGAGAAGAATGCTAATCTGGAGTGAGATAATATATGTAATTTAAATGGCAAGAAAGAGCGACAGGGAATTAGAGAGAGAGAGCGATAGCGTGCGAGAGAGAGAGAGCACATTTCCCAGGCCTGTGCCTCAAAACCAAATGTTTACCTGGCCTACCACTCCACCTTGGACTTGAACAGCCTTTATGACCAGGTCCACCTCTTCAAGGCAGCACTCCCCACGTTCGCCAGGACCCTGAAGGACATCACCCTCAACCGTAGCCCCAGCACCTCACACAGGAGCAACAGAGAAACACACACCCCACCCAGACCATCGAGACACCCTCCCAGAACTGCGAGACCCCCCCACCCCAGAGGACCTGCACCAAGAGGATCCACACCAAGAGGACCTACACCCAGACCATAGCACCACCAGCCACATCCCTACCCCAACCAGTCGACCTCTCCCCAAACAAACCCTAGCCACAACCCCCAACCCCCAGATCAGTCTTATACCCCTTATGCCCCACCCCCCATAACCCCCGCCCCTGCAGCAAGGACCTCAACATGACAGCCGCACAAATGCCCAGGCCGTGAGCAGAGCAACCGGCCCAACCCCCACTAATACACCCGCCCAAGCCCCATCCTGCCACCTAAGAGGTATGTATCAGATGCTCAACATGCTCTGCTCACACCTACTGTAATGGTCTGAGCCTAAACCACACAAAAACACTAGACACTATGGAACACAAAGCTTTTACTATCTCATCCTGGAATATACAAGGTCTGAGGTCATCTGCCTTTGGCCTAAAGAGCAGGAACCCAGACTTCATAAAAAATGTTGGAAATACAGACAATGTAATCCTACAAGAAACATGGTATACAGGAGACGGACCCACTTGTTGCCCTCTAGGTTACAGAGAGCTGGTAGTCCCATCCACCAAACTACCAGGTGTGAAACAGGGAAGAGAGGTATGCTAATTTGGTATAAAGCAGACCTAACCCACTCTATTAAATTAGTCGAAACAGTAAAATTTTACATCTGGCTAGAAATGAATATGGAAATTATCTCAACAGAGGAAAATGTCCTCATGTGTGCTACCTATATCCCCCCAATAGAATCCCCATACTATAACGATGACAGCTTCTCCATCCTAGAGGGGGAGATCAACCATTTCCAGGCCCAGGGACATGTACTAGTCTGTGGAGACCTAAATGCCAGAACTGGACAAGAACCTGACCCTCTTAGCACACAGACAGCATTCCCTCCCAAATATGCCCCCCTAGACACAACTATGACAAAACAATCAACAAAAACGGGTCACAGCGACTGCAGCTCTGTCTCACGCGGTTTCGAGGGGACTCCTACGGTAGGTACACCTACAGCTCATCCTTTGGCAGTAGTACTGTAGATTACTTTATCACTGACCTCAACCCAGAGTCTCTCAGAGCGTTCACAGTCAGCCCACTGACACCCCTATCAGATCACAGCAAAGTCTACTTGAACAGAGCAATACTCAATCATGAGGCATCATAGCCAAGGAACTGCATAATATTAAGAAAGGCAACAAATTCAATCCCTTCTAAACAACTTCCTGGACAAAATGTTCACTGTAATAGTGAAGGTGTAAACTTGGCAGTAGAAAACCTAAACAGTATATTTGACCTTTCAGCTTCCCTATCAAATCAAAAAAATTCAAGCAGACAACCTAAGAAAATTAACAACAATGACAAATGGTTGGATGAAGAATGCAAAAACATAAGAAAGAAATTGAGAAACCTATCCAACCAAAAACAGAGACCCCAAAAACCTGAGCCTACGCCTTCACTATGGTGAATCACTAAAACAATACAGAAATACACTACGGAAAAAGAAGGAACAGCACGTCAGAAATCATCTCAATGTAACTAAAGAACCAATATAATCTAACCACTTCTGGGAAAATTGGAACACACTAAACAAACACAGAATAGTTATCTATTCAAAACAGAGATCTATGGATAAACCACTTCTCCAATTATTCTGGCTCTATAACAAAGAACAAACAGCAAAAACATATACATTATCAAATACAAATCTTAGAATCAACTATTAAAGACTACCAGAACCCACTGGATTCTCCAATTACATTGAATGAACTACAGGACAAAATACAAACCCTCCAACCCAAAAATGCCTGTGGTTTTGATGGTATCCTAAATGAAATGATAAAATATACAGGCCACAAATTCCAACTTAAACTTTTTAACATCCTCAGCTCTGGCATCTTCCCCAATATTTGGAACCAAGGACTGATCACCCCCAATCCACAAAAGTCGAGACAATTTTGACCCCAATAACTACCGTGGGATATGCGTCAACAGCAACATTGGGAAAATCCTCTGCATTATCATTAACAGCAAACTCCTACATATCCTCAGTGAAAACAATGTACTGAACACATTTCTAATTGGCTTTTTACCAAATTACCGTACAACAGACCATGCATTCACCCTGCACACCCTAATTGACAAACAAACAAACAAACCAAAACAAAGACTAAGTCTAATCATGCTTTGTTGATTTCAAAAAAGCTTTTGACTCAATTTGGCATTAGGGTCTGCTATACAAATTGATGGAAAGCGGTGTTGGGGGACAAAAACATATGACATTAAAAATTCCATGTACACAAACAACAAGTGTGCGGTTACAATTGGCAAAAAAACACTTTTCTTTCCACAGGGCCGTGGGGTGAGACAGGGATGCAGCTTGAGCCCCACCCTCTTCAACATACTGTATATATCAACAAATTGGCGAGGGCACTAGAACAGTTTGCAGCACCCGTCCTCACCCTACTAGAATCTGAAGTCAAATGTCTACTGTTTGCTGATGATCTGGTGCTTCTGTCCCCAACCAAGGAGGGCCTACAGCAGCACCTAGAGCTTCTGCACAGATTCTGTCAGACCTGGGCCCTGACAGTAAATCTCAGTAAGACAAAAATAGTGTTCCAAAAAGCTCCAGTTGCCAGTACCACAAATACAAATTCCATCTAGACACAATTGCCCTAGAGCACACAAAATACTATCCATACCTCGGCCTAAACATTATAAACACATTTCCTAAAATTGAGTTGCACCCCCTTTTGCCATTAGAACAGCCTCAATTCGTTGGGGCATGGACTCTACAAGGTGTCGAAAGCGTTCCACAGGGATGCTGGCCAGTGTTGACTCCAACGCTTCCTACTGTTGTGTCAAGTCGGCTGGATGTCCTTTGTGTGGTGGAACATTCTTGATACACGCGTGAAAAACCCAGCAGCGTTGCAGTTCTTCACACACTCAAACCGTTGTGCCTGGCACCTACTACCATACCGCGTTCAAAAGGCACTTAAATATTTTTAAACCCTCTGAATGGCACACATACACGATCCATGTCTCAAGGCTTAAAAATCCATCTTTAACCTGTCTCCTCCCCTTCATCTACACTGATTGAAGTAGATTTAACAAGTGACATCAATAAGGGATCATAGCTTTCACCTGGATTCAACTGGTCAGTCTGTCATGGAAAGAACAGGTGTTCCTAATGTTTTGTACACTCAATGTAGATTAATATCACAATCAACCACGGCACTATAAAGGCCATATGTACAGTATTTATATTAATATCAGCTGGAAAGCTGTCTGTACATGTAATATTCCTTTAGTAAACAGCATACCTATAGTCTAGATATATCCATTTCATAGCCAGTAATTAGCAGAGTGGAGCTGAGTGGAGCACTGCCCATTGTTCATTAGACTGTTGCCTGAGAGGATGCAGCAGTGGAAGGGAAGGTTTGGACCACTACAACTGACTGATTCCTACAAAGCTGTGTCTATGTCTGCATCGCTGTGTATTAGTGTACGTACGGTGTGTGTGTGTCACTCGTTAGCTGAGTCACGAGGCCAACCTGATAAAGTCGAAGACAATGAGCCTTTGAGCCAAGAGGAGCTTTTGCTCGGTGTGTGTGTGTGTCATATCTCTTTATTAATCTCATCAACCAATATCCCATTGCCAGCAGCATGCTACACAACTCTCCCTTTGTGTGTGTGTGTGTGTGTGTGTGTGTGTGTGTACAGCCTTGCTATCGTGAGCATGGATTGTGTATGTGTAAATGCATGAGATGTGATTTATCATCAGTAATTCTATTACCATTTCCATCACATTCACATCGGTAGAGACAAATAGCCTTGGCTTGCAGAACTAGAGACTACAGACCACCAATAACTGAAATCCATGTTCTCCTCTTACGTCTGCAGTACAGAAAAACACAGCTGGGGTTCCAATAAAATACTCTCTATCTGAATCCTTATATATCCACATCACTGTAGCGTTTCCTTTCTGTGTGTTCTGTGTGTGTGTGTGTGTACGTATACTACATGTAGGTGTGAGAACATACATTTTGTGTGAGCATGAACTGTAATGTGCTTGGGTGTATGCTGTCTGTGTGGACGCATGCATGTGTGTATATACGCATCTCCCAGTTGGAAAGGATTTCTCTAGGGAACCATTTCATTCAAAGACACACGGCCTTATCCCAGTCCTTCTGATACACCCCCTCCCTCCATATGGTGGAAAATGACAGAGGCTGACAGTATTTGATATAGCCTACAGGCACTGAAATACTCCAGCACACACACATGCAGGCACCCACTCCTCCCTCTGTGCCAACACCAACTCCTGTTATGCCTGAGCGTATCTCGGAGCGCACAGACAAGTCACGTGCTGTAGGATGAATGCAGAACTGACATAGATGTCATGCCTCACAGCAATTAAACCTGTGTCCATCCAATCAACTATTCACTTGCAGTGGTGAGGAGTTTGGACATTGCATCTGCATCTCAGGAGGTTAGTGCTTTTCACTGCTACAAGAAAGAGTCTCTCTCTCTCTCTCTCTCTCTCTCTCTCTCTCTCTCTCTCTCATATATAACACAGGAAATCATGTTTTTGACTGCACTGGGCCATTAAACCATTAACCAATTAAATTGGACAGCAAATAATTACAACAAAACAGCACAATTGTGAAGATTGATTTCTCCGATCAGAGAGTATGTAGACGATGATGCTGATTAGAATGATTGCTACTATAGATCAGGACTATAGATTAGTATTCTAGCATCATTAGCTGGTGCTGTAGCAGGTGAAAGGTTCCCGTTGGTGCTAAACCATTATTGGATCTCCTCTCTGAAACTACTAGCCCAGCTTGACCACAGTAAGTGATGCTGTGATGCCGAGAAGCCCCAAGGCAGTCTGAGATCGATATGCTGCACACACACATATTCAGGCCACACACACACACTTTATTTTGCTACATTTAGATGTGGAGTGGCCCCTCTCGCTATCAAGACTGGTCGATACACAACCACTCCCTTAGATAAACCTGTCTGTACTTTCTGTAATAATGGCTCCATTGAAACAAGCTCAAGCCTTGCTTTACTGTGGGTTATCCAACAACATTAATTTAGGGATTATGTTTTTCGTCAGCTGTCCAGCCTAAATAATCATTTTAACAGTCTAGCTGAAAATAGTAACCTTTTATCAGGTAACAATAAATGCCTGCGCCAACACCTGCCAAGTTTCTTTAGAAGTGCCGGAATATCCTTTCATCTACTGTACATATGTCTTTTGTTTATGCATGTGTATAGATGACCTAATGTAAAATAATGATACCAATGTATAGATGATGTGATGTATTATAGATGACGCCAAAGGAAGCCCTGTACCATGTTTGACTATGATTGTTCTTAGTGTCTCAAAACTCTGAGTGGTCCACAATGTGGTACTTAAAAACAAAACTCTGTATTTTGTATTGTAAATTACTGTATGACTGGAGTGACATTTAAATACATATTTTCTAACTAACTCTAAACACACACTTTCAAAACCTCAATCAAAAGCACAAAACTAAGGCCGTTAGAGATCAACACACACACATTATCTGCAGAAGCATGGACTAGTGTACAGGGAAGATGCATCTCTAACCTGTATGTCCAATTACTACCATTAAGATGGCTGTGTTTTGTTATGTAGGCCTAGAAGGGCTGCCATTCACACATACTTAAAATACACTCTCTCTCCTGACCAGTGTGCGCACACACACACACGCACGCACACACTTGTCATATTTGTGCACTTGTGGGTTTCTGTATACAGTCTGCAGACCTGCAGACTATATACAGGATATGCACAGAATGACTGGCTTTGCATGCACTTTCAATACTTAACTGGTCTGCAAAAGTGGTTCTCTTTGTCACGTTCTCTCTTTTTCATCTCTCCCCTAGATTTGTACTATCCCCCTCTCTCACTCTCCCCCCTTCTCTCTCCCTTTGCTTTATTTCTCACTTTCTTCTTGATCACTCCCCTCATCTCTCTTCTTCTTCTTTGTGCTGTCTTGACCCTCATTCCCTTCCATTTTTTCCCCCTCTTTCTCTCCTTGTAATTTCTTTCTTAATCATATCGCTCTCCCTTTTATTCCTCTCTCTCTTTCCCTCTCCTCTTCCCCCCATCAGGCTGGTTGCTGGAGGTAACTAAAGGTTATGTAATCAGCTGCATGTGTTTGTCTTTCCCAAGGGGCCACTCTGTAGACACACACACACACACACACACGGCTTCTAGAAGCATGAATGAATTCCTCTCTCTGTCAGACACAAATAAGGATCTGATTCATGACCACACAAACATACACACACACTTTACTCTGAATATGAGAACTACTTAAACTCTCCCTGTTTTGTCAAAGGGCCGGAAGTCTGTACCACGTCGGTGGAATTACCCCTTTCCAGCTACATTCCAATCTTATGATTTCCCACACTCCTCTCTTCTCAACCCCGTCCTTCCCCTCTATCCATTCCTTCATTCCTTCCTCTCTCATCTGTGAGAGGGATTGAGATGGAAGAGAGAAATGTCTGTTCATTCTCAGAGCAGATGTCCCTTTAAGAGGAAGAGTGTTCTCCAGTCTGTGTTCCATGATGACATCACTCACCACAGTGCTTTTTGGCACCATGCCCACTTCCTGCTAGAGACAACACATAACGCTTCGCTTCCTCTTCCGTCCCTCTCTTTCTCCACCCCCCTTCCAATTCAGCACCAGGCCAAGACTGATACAAGCCAGAGATCACATGCTACTCATGCAACATCCATCATTATACTCCTCATTAAATGTAGGCTATGGTCAAACAGAAATGGTAAGTGTGAGATTTGTTTTAGGGATCCCCTTAATCCAAACAGCTACCGAGTAAGTTCAACAACATTAATGCCATACCATGAGTCACCAAATTAGCTCTGGCACGGATTAGGACAATCCTGAGTCAACCCAATAGCCCTAAACATGAGAAACACAGAAATAATTAAACTAACCCGTGACAGGTGAATCACATGAGCACTGGAGCAGCAGTGAGTCATCTTTATTGGGAAACTAGGTACGGTACTTCCCCAGAAACTCACTGATCCGCCTTACTGGTAGATATGAATGATTCACTGACAATAATGAGCAACACACGCACAACACCCCAACATGGGAAGAAATACAAACACACATAATAACCACATGAACATTATCAAAAAAGGTCACTCACATTCTTTGTCCATTTCAGTGTCAGCAGGTGTGCTAGCCCTAAGGGGGTGTGTTAAAGTGAGGAGGCCGGGTAACGTTTCAAAGACATAATACTGTGTCAACACTATGTGTCACTGAACAGCCCAGATGCATATTCATCCAAAAACAGTTTGGAACATTGCACATCCGTATTCCATGAATTTCTCCATGCATTTTACCCATACGTACAGTTGAGATTTAATCACCATAAATGATCACCTAATGTCTAAATGCAGTTCTGAAGTACGCAGGAGTGAGAACAGAACTTCTAACACAACTTTTGCAATGTAGAATTGACATAATGTAAAAGTTTGATAGGCAAATGAAAGTAACATCTAGCTACAGTATACACACGTGGCGTTTATAATAAGTAACCTCACTGGCAGGCTTGAATTTAATTAAGAATGCTTAAAGGAGATAAGGGGGGGGGGGGGGGAATAAGAGCTACAATGAGTGTACAAAACATTAGGAACACCTGCCCTTTCTATGACAGACTGACCAGGTGAATCCAGGTGAAAGCTATGATCCCTTGATGTCACCTGTTAAATCCACTTCAATCAGTCTAGATAAAAGGGAGGAGACAGGTTAAAGAAGGATTTTTAAGCCTTGAGACAATTGAAACATGGATTGTGTGTGTGTGCCATTCAGAGGGTGAATGGGCAAGACAAAATATTTAAGTGCCTTTGAACGGGGTATGGTGGTAGGTGCCAGGCGCACAGGTTTGTGTCAAGAACTGCAGTGCTGCTGGGTTTTTCACGCTCAACAGTTTCCCGTGTATATCAAGAATGGTCCACCACCCAAAGGGCATCCAGCCAACTTGACACAACCGTGGGAAGCATTGGAGTCAGCATTGGCCAGCATCCATGTGGAATGCTTTCGACACCTTGTAGAGTCCTCGCCCCAACGAATTGAGTCTGTTCTGAGGGCAAAAAGCTGGCTGGTTCAGGAGGGACGGGAAGAGAAGTGAGCACACACAATATGGCACACATACTAAGGAGGACATAAGCCAGCAGGGAGAGCAGGGGGCCGGCTAGAGTTCATGTTCAGTCTCACACCGGCAACTCTGCTCCTCCATCTGCTCTTCTGTCCCTTGAGTCTGTGTGTGTGTGTGTGTCCTGAGTCGCCCACAGAGCTGAGCTACACAACATGGCCGAGAAACAAGGGGACCAGATGAAGGGAATAACATAAAAAAAACTAGAGTGCCAGGAACACATTCTCACTTTTACTGTAGAATAACACTGGAAAATGATCTGAGGGAAAACGGATGTCTTTCTCTTTCCCTCCTGTCTTCCACTGCTGGCTGTTTCCTTGCTGTGGTAAACAGAGCAGGAATGCTATAGAACAGGACGGTCTCTGTTTCAGAGTGGGTTAGTGAAGAGATACCCTACGGCAAGAGGACAGAGTCCAGTTGAAAAAGGTGGGAGAGTGAGAGGGTGAGAGAGAGCAAAGACAGAGAACAATGGGCGGATACTATTAGGTAGGGTTTTAAAAGAGATATCTTGATTCTAAGCCCATGTCTCTCTCCCACCTCACAGAACCATTCTCTTTCATAAATGTTCCTTCCTGCCCATCTCATCAATCCCTCCCCAATCCCTTCTTCTCATTCCTTTCCTTCCTCATCTGTGTTTCACAGGCACACCCTGCTCATCCCTAATTGACACTGCCTGCACACTGTAATCCCCTAAAGCCGGTTAACCCAATACCCTGCAACTGACACACAAGAATTCTATCTGTGCCCATCTCAGGCAGCATTCGTTCTCATCATCTCTGGAGGTGAGCTTCCCTGTCAGACCACGCTACAGAGCAGTGATTCATTCCGACAGCATCCCCAGCCTCACCCCTTATCCCCCTCTCCTCTACCGGCAGAGTCTACACTGCTCTTTTATTTGGCAGCTGTCCAGAGCAGTCTTGTGTTATTGCAGTAGCTCACTATGGCTCAGAAAAGCCGCACACATACCATACAAATACACACGCACACACACACACACGCACATATGCCCACTCACCCACGTATGCACACACTCACCCACGCACGCACGCACACACTCACCCACGCAGCTTCTCCTGCCCCCTCCTTGTTCTCTCCATCTTCCTCTCTTCCCCAGCAGAAGAAGGGCGAGGTCTCCTCACAGCTGGGGGTTGCTACTGTTCACTGAACAAATGGGCCACAGCACATTCCGCTAACACTACATACAGAGCTGAAGCAGCTAGCTACTACAGATATACAACTGCTAGATACAGAAAGACCCTATAGTGCTAGACTGAAAACAGGACCAGAGCATACATTTTACATTTACGTCATTTAGCAGATGCTCTTATCCAGAGCGACTTACAAATTGGTGCATTCACCTTATGATAGCCAGTGGGACAACCACTTTACAATATATATGTTTTGTTCTTTGGGGTGGGGTAAGGGGGGGGTAGAAGGATTACTTTATCTTATCACAGGCATACATTGTTAAATACAGAGAGTTGCTTCAGCAGCTACTACAAGCCTATAAAAAAAAACAACCTGCCAGACCATCAGCTAACTAGCTACACAAATAATGAATCCACTAATTGTAAGTCGCTCTGCATAAGAGCGTCTGCTAAATGTCAAAATACAATCACAGCTCCAGAGTATAACTGAAAGTCCTGGAACTGCACTTTAACTTAAAATAATTCATGATTGAATGACTAAATTTGATGTAACAGCTGATGATGGGCGGCAGGTAGCTTAGTGGTTAAGAGCGTTGTGCCAGTAACCGAAAGGTCGCTGGTTCTAATCCCCGAGCCGACTAGGTGAAAAATCTGTCGATGTGCCCTTGAGCAAGGCACTTAACCCTAATTGCTCATGTAAGTCGCTCTGGATAAGAGCGTCTGCTAAATGACTAAAAATATAAATATAAATATATGTAAATAGCTCAGAGGCAACAGTCCCAAAGCGGTCTTAATCTTTATTAATTTCTCTTAACTTGTCAGGGGTATTCAACCTAGGGGTCTATGGAGTTACTGCAGGGGGTCCTCGAAGATGAATGAATATCGCAAGCAAAATAAAAAACAAATTGTGAATTAAATACTTACAGTAGAAAATCTTCTTTATAATGATGATGATGATGATATTTCTCAACTCCTAATATTGAGCAAATTACACTCATTGGAGTATCTGACATAGGCTATGAAAAAGAACCCGCAAGTACCAGTCGTGGCAAGTCCCGCTGGCTGCTGGTAAGCTTTCTAGAATTTTTGCCAACACATGGCTAACCTTTGTTTAACCAGCTAAACAGCTGCTATCAACGAAAAATATTTGGAGTTAACGTTCTAGCTAATAAGCTACACTGCTCAAAAAAATAAAGGGAACACTTAAACAACACAATGTAACTCCAAGTCAATCACACTTCTGTGAAATCAAACTGTCCACTTAGGAAGCAACACTGATTGACAATAAATGTCACATGCTGTTGTGCAAATGAAATAGACAACAGGTGGAAATGATAGGCAATTAGCAAGACACCCCCAATAAAGGACTGGTTTTGCAGGTGGTGACCACAGACCACTTCTCAGTTCCTATGCTTCCTGGCTGATGTTATGGTCACTTTTGAATGCTGGCGGTGCTTTCACTCTAGTGGTAGCATGAGACGGAGTCTACAACCCACACAAGTGGCTCAGATAGTGCAGCTCATCCAGGATGGCACATCAATGCGAGCTGTGGCAAGAAGGTTTGCTGTGTCTGTCAGCGTAGTGTCCAGAGCATGGAGGCACTACCAGGAGACAGGCCAGTACATCAGGAGACGTGGAGGAGGCCGTAGGAGGGCAACAACCCAGCAGCAGGACTGCTACCTCCGCCTTTCTGCAAGGAGGAGCAGGAGAAGCACTGCCAGAGCCCTGCAAAATGACCTCCAGCAGGCCACAAATGTGCATGTGTCTGCTCAAACGGTCAGAAACAGACTCCATGAGGGTGGTATGAGGGCCCGACGTCCACAGGTGGGGGTTGTGCTTACAGCCCAACATCGTGCAGGACGTTTGGCATTTGCCAGAGAACACCAAGATTGGCAAATTCGCCACTGGCGCCCTGTGCTCTTCACAGATGAAAGCAGGTTCACACTGAGCACGTGACAGAGTCTGGAGACGCCATGGAGAACGTTCTGCTGCCTGCAACATCCTCCAGCATGACCGGTTTGGCGGTGGGTCAGTCATGGTGTGGGGTGGCATTTCTTTGGGGGGGCCACACAGCACTTTACAATATATATTTTTTATACTCCATGTGCTCGCCAGAGGTAGCCTGACTGCCATTAGGTACCGAGATGAGATCCTCAGACCCCTTGTGAGACCATATGCTGGTGCGGTTGGCCCTGGGTTCCTCCTAATGCAAGACAATGCTAGACCTCATGTGGCTGGAGTGTGTCAGCAGTTCCTGCAAGAGGAAGGCATTGATGCTATGGACTGGCCCGCCAGTTCCCCAGACCTGAATCCAATTGAGCACATCTGGGACATCATGTCTCGCTCCATCCACCAATGGCACGTTGCACCACAGACTGTCCAGGAGTTGGCGGATGCTTTAGTCCAGGTCTGGGAGGAGATCCCTCAGGAGACCATCCGCCACCTCATCAGGAGCATGCCCAGGCGTTGTAGGGAGGTCATACAGGCACGTGGAGGCCACACACACTACTGAGCCTCATTTTGACTTGTTTTAAGGACATTACATCAAAGTTGGATCAGCCTGTAGTGTGGTTTTCCACTTTAATTTTGAGGGTGACTCCAAATCCAGACCTCCATGGGTTGATAAATTTGATTTTCATTGATAATTTTTGTGTGATTTTGTTGTCAGCACATTCAACTATGTAAAGAAAAAAGTATTTAATAAGATTATTTCATTCATTCAGATCTAGGATGTGTTATTTTAGTGTTCCCTTTATTTTTTTGAGCAGTGTATGTTAGAATAACCCTGAATAGGATAAATGTGTAGAATTGCAGGAAATTAGCTTTAAAACGGCTACATTTTCTCTCTGCCCAATGGCAAAATTTGTTGAATCGCAAGAAGTTAGCCGTTTTCTAAAAAATAAAAAAAATTATCCTACAACTTTCTGGGACCTTGTGAAACTGCAGTACGCCACTGAGTTTAAACTTCCAATTCTAATGTTGGAAGATCAAAATAATGAAAACCTATTTACCAAATCTATTCATTTTAAAAATGTTGATTACTTCTCCTTGCTATTATCATTCACCTGATGATAAAACAAGACATACAAAATTGCTAACATACAGTATGATGGGGGTCCCTGGGTCGGCAGTTTGCCTGGGTAGGGGTCCCTGGACAATGTACTGTAGGCCTACTGTTCCTTCTATTGTCATTTGGTACAAATACATCAGAAACAATAGAGTAGACTCAATAGACCAATTGTACAATACAGCTAGTATAATTAGCTAGTAGTCTGGTAGCTGATCAGTTGGGGTATTTAGCCAACTCCTCTGTTGTGTTACATCAAACTACACCACATCTACTCTACTATGACATGTTCTTATCTGAGCAAGCCAAACCACCACTGCTACAACATAACTTCCTAATTAGCCCTAATTGACTTAGCATTGGCCAGGATGGTTTAAATCAGGTCTGGGCACAACCAGCTAGCTACTCCTAAATTGTTAACCAATTTAACTCCCCTCTAGATGATTTATTATAGGGGAGATTTAACAAGCCTCTTTTCTTTTTACACATGGTACCATGGTGAACAGACAAAAGGAAAACACACAGGAGTTCCTGAAAAGCAGAAAGCTGACACGGCATGGTCAACAACAGGATATTTTGCAATGGCAAAGTGGAAAGGGTACATTGTTAAAATTGTCATCACCATCATTACGGTATTTGTCTTAGCAACATTGTTTTTATTATGCTGGTGAGGACAATGTCATCATCATCATCATCACCACCATTACCCCACCCCCCTGGTCCCTATGAGATGAGATCACTGGGCTGTTCATGTTGTGGTCATGTTGTTGAAATTAAGTGTTTCCATTACCACCAGCTGCTGTGTGCCAGCAGCACAAGACCAGCGTAACCATGGCGGCAGTATCAATAACAAGGGGAGGGACAGGCCGCAGAAACAAAGGGAGATTCTCCTCCTGTCCCTCAGGTTACACTGGTGATTAGTGTCCATCTCCCAACTACCCCCATCCTCACACACCTTGCACACACCTAACAGAACAACCCACCCTAGATTAGAGGACACTACATCTAAATTAAGTAGAAGTTGACATGTTTTGGAGTAGGACCGTGTGGTTTTGCTAGTGCGGTCACCAGGTGGAACTAATCTGCGTCAGAGATGGATATAGAGACAGGATGTTGTGCTGAAACAGGAAGACACAATGGTGTCCTAGGGGTGCTCCCTATACTTTCAGTGAGGAAGCTGCCATGGAATAGTAGAACTTCCCTCACCTGGATGTCTAGGCCTTAATTGAGAGGAAAAACCAAAAACCTGTAGACACTAGGTTGCATTTCAGAAGTATTCTCACAACATGTTGGAAGAGTCCATTTGTTTATGAGAGGTGTGACTGTTAGAGTGTATCTAGGAGGTCCGTGACATCATTGGTCTATCAGCCACTTTATTGGCTCAAAGTAAATTAGACATCAGAAGTTTCCACATACATTATCTTTATTAGCCTAATTCCATTGTTAATACAGCATACAGCATCACATGTCCTTGGGCCTCACCTTACACACACACTTAAACAACAGGACCAATAGCAGCTAGGATAGAAAGAAGTAGGCCTACCTAACACTCTAGAGGGCAGTAAACTGGTTTTGATGGAACATAAATGAAAAGTACTAAATTCATATAGCTTTCATGGTTTGATTCCCCATGTGTGGTCATGTCACTTTGACAAATTGCTTGTTCATTTGAAATGCCCATTTGGCAGATATGAATGAATAGGCCTACTAATATAGCAAAATGAGAAATAAATCTAACCACACTTGGAGTAATCAATTTAATTCCAAAACATATTAAACTCCCTTCACAGCAAAGCAATCATTTATTCCAAATGCATGGGGACTGATTAGGTGTTTGGACGCATGCACCAGGCACAGAACAACTCTGCCTGTTCCATTTGGTTCTCTTGGGGAAACTGCAGTCCCTGCGTGCACACACACACACACACACACACACACACACACACACACACACACAAGCCCTGCGGCTGGAAGCAAAATATGTGTGTTGTTGCTGTGAAGACACAGTAAGTCAGTGTTCTGGGCTGATCAAGGTCTTGGGGACCATGGTAACCACAAGAATATGGCATACGTCAGATAGACAGACCGTAGGTGTCATTGTCTGAAGAGGAGACATTCAACCTCCGGAAAATCTACAGTGTGTGTGTGGGCTTATTAATATCCTTGTGGGTACCTGAAATCCCCAAAATTCCACACAAGGATAATAAAACAAGGAAAATGTTCCCTTGTGGGGTCATTTACCACATCCCCACGAGGACAAAGGCTATTTTATCTTAGGGGTTAGGTTTAGGGTTACAATTAGGGTTAGGGTTAAAATTAACCAGTGACTGGAAATTAGCCCTTAGAAGCAAACTGTGTGAATTGATCAAAAATAATTGATCGATGAAGCATCAGAGAGAAAGTAAATTAGCCTCACTATTGGCCTCAAAGACTGGAGATGCACAGTCCTGCACTAAAGTGGAGCCACTGTAAGAGCACATCCTACAGACCCAGAAAGCCGTAAATATACAACAACAAATAAAACACACGTCAAGGCACACTTTGTTAATCAAGGTCCAAACCCAGTCCTCACCGGTATGGTAAACACACAGTAATGCCAGGCAGCCCAGTATCTTTATTCATCTGGGATAGTGTGTTAACATCATGGAGAATAGAGGACTTTATATAATTGACTATATAGGATGAGGCATCTTAGTGGTCTGAGGCTTCATCTCCTCGTCCCCTTCACTGATCTAAAAACACATGAAAGAAATATGGTGGATGGAACATACACTGAATGTACAAAACATTAAGAACACCTTCCTAATATTGAGTTCCACCCCCTTCTTGAAAATCCTTCTTGAACCTGTCTCATCCCCTTCATCTACACTGATTGCAGTGGATTTAACAAGTGACATCAATATGGGGTCTTTCACCTGGATTCACCTGGTCAGTCAACGTCATGGAAAGAACGGGCATTCATAATGTATAGTACTCCACGTACATTCACCTGTCCAATTCTTTCACACCAACGGTGATAGAGGAAAGGAGACAGGGAGATGAAGACAGTTCAGACTATTGAGATGCATCCATGGATGGAGATGAAGACTGACTATTGAGATGCATCCATGGATGGAGATGAAGACAGTTCAGACTATTGAGATGCATCCATGGATGGAGATTAATACAGTTCAGACTATTGAGATGCATCCATGGATGGAACAAACTGGAATTTGATGGACTGACTGGTATTGTTAGGCAGATTAATTCAATTAAGAGTTATAGATCCCAAAAGGTTGTTTGTAGTTTGTTGGCTCTAAAGTGCTGCCTCTCTCTGACCAACAAAGTTAATGAGTTAGACATTACCCTCAATGGGATGTAGCTCAGTTGGTAGAGCATGGCGTTTGCAACGCCAGGGTTGTGGGTTCGATTCCCATGGGGGGCCAGTATGAAAAAAAATGGTTTAAAAAATAATAATAATGTATGCACTCACTAACTGTAAGTCGCTCTGGATAAGAGCGTCTGCTAAAATGACTAAAATGTAAATGTCTAAAAAAAAATGGTGTTCTCTAGGCAGACTTCTAGTCCCTACCAACCAGCTACACACTGACTGCACTGGAGGTCAACAAGACAGACTGACAGCCAGACATGGTTTCTGCCTCCATTCGCTTTGCCAAAATGCAAAGCACCCTGCTACACACCACCATGCTCATGACATGAGCGCTGACACACACACACACACACACCCCTTTTGCATTTACACAAATCAGGATTCAAATGATGTTATGAGTAGGATGCTGCTTTGCTGCCTTCCATTGTTAAGACAAAATGTTAGCTTGGAAGGAAGTGGCTAGCTATGCACACACACGTACAGGCCTACACACAGACACAACGTGGTCTCAGAGCATTTCCTATTATTCTGTACTAAATTCGAGACACTCCATTTCATATGAAAAAAAAATAAAAAATAAAAATGATATGTTACGAATTACAATTTGTTGTGGCTAACGTTGGCTAGGTGGCCTGCGCTAACATTAGCTAGCTCTAGGGGTTAAGGTTAGGAGTTAGGTTACAGGGTTAAGGTTAGAGTTAGGGTTAGCTAACATGCTAAGTAGTTGCAAAGTAGCAAGTAGTTGCAAAGTTGATAATTAGCTGAAATGCTAAAGTTGTCCGTGATGAGATTAACACGCAACCTTTGGGTTGCTAGATGTTCGCGTTATATGAACGTTATACAACCATCCTTCTTTCGTTTTTACATTAAGTAACCTTCCATGTTATGTAACATATCATACTAATTTCAGTGTCCCGGATTTACGTTTACTATGTTACGTCTAGTCTATGAGACCAGTCTGGCACACAGGAAAAATAAAAAGCTATTCTAAGAAAAACAGCTATTTGTTGAGCTGCCTTGCAGGAAACTCGGGAGGGGAAACTAAAAAGCCTGGAGAGGCAAGCGAGGCAGGAAGAGGGTCACAAACTGAGCTGAGTCATTAAGAAAATTACACAAATCAAATTCAACAGACAATAAAAAATCTAAAAACTTTGCTTCACAGGCACAATATTTCCTCTAGTCATTTCCTTGACTGGGATGGGTTTTCCAAGCCTCAGGGTTTTAGAGTCAGGAATACCTGATTCTAAAACCCTTAAAAGGAGCAGTTGATGTAGGCCCTGCATGAACACATTTTAGCTGAAACCCTGCCAACTCACAGACGAATTGTCCATAGCTGTAGGGTCGTTTATCTAGATGGAACACAAGCAGAGCCAGCCAGAACCAGACAGATTTCAAAGGTTCAAAGGTGGCATGCAGCGAGGAAGCGGTGATGTAAGAGAGGTTGGCACGGAGACATAAAGACACAGTCAAAGAGGGAGAGGACAGTCAAACAGGGACAGTGAAATAATATTTTTTGGGGAGGGACAAACCAAACCAGAGCAGGTTGAGTGAAAGCTGAGCTCACTCACATTTTTCATTAGATGTTAACAGGTTATAGCCTTGCTCACCTGATATCTACACATTACAGATGCAGCTAGTGTGCGGAGTATAGCAACACCAGCAGGGCAGTTGTGGTTAGATCATTGGGCCAGTAACAGAAAGGTCGCTGGTTCAAATACCTGAGCCGACGAGGTGAAAGATCTGTCGATGTGCCCTTGAACAAGGAAACCCTAATTTGCTCCAGGGGCGCCGTACTACTATGGCTGACCCTGTAAAACAACACATTTCACTGCATGTGACAATAAATCATTATATTATTATTGTCAAATAAGCATTAGAGCCAAGGGAAGCTGCTAGGTGTTATTGTTCAACCAACCCTCTGCTGCAGCTGGGTGACAACACCATGCATAGACGTCTGTCCACTCTCTAGGAACACATTTTAGCCTCAGTCTCTCTCTTTGAGTATCACCGGTCACCTGAGTCTGAGAAGGAGAGGAGTGCTACTACTGGTCGCTGTGTGTGGGTGACTGACCGACCATAATAACACACAGCCATAGTTACCACAGCAGGCAACATGAAATAACTGGCAGTTCACACCCACTCTCTCCCTGTAAATGACAGACTCACATGCTATCAGGATGGGTTAATTATACCATGGAGATGTATGAAAGGGCGTGTGTGTCTCTCTTTCCCATAAAACCATGGGCATCAGCCTGGCTTCGCAGGATAAGCTTTAGCAGTCAACACCTTGGCGATGTGGACAATGTAATTTTTATGGAGGTGTGTGTTTGTGTCAGGGTACAGTCAGTCACTGACACTTAACTAAGCTAAAGCACTGTTTTGCTTTAAACCCTTTACACTCGTACCCGTATACGGGTTGAAAATGGCTGTACAGTAAGATGCTATACATTACATCAGAGCTCTGGCTCTGCGCTTCACAGCGTTGTATGGGTTTTGACTGACAGACGTTCTGAACTTGAGCACCCGCACACCACAAGAAGTTGCCCCATCCCTCTTTTTTGTTGTCCAAGTGAGGGAAATGCTGTAAATGAAGAGGACGATGTATTATGAAAGATGAGATGTTGAGGATTATAATAAATACCGCTTTGATGTCATACAAGCAAGCGAAAACACCCTTGAGTCCAAATGTGCATTTCACATTTCCAAATCCTAAAACTCATGTCATATACAAATGTCAACGTTTATGATCACTAGGTTTGATGTACAGTTGCAAGTCGACATGGCGTCAAACCCTGGGTTGTTCTGAACAGAATGAGCCTGTGTTTGTCTATTATGAAGAACATTTGCAGCTGAACATGCACCTGAATGCACTCATGGCTCCTTTCTATGTGCACCAAAATTATGTTTCTCTGAATTGCCTTGTGAAAGCCTAACACTGTAAGATCGTATTTTATAATTTAGCTAGTCATGTTGGCAATAGAACTAGCTTTCAAATTATGCCCACATGACCCAGATTGCAATTTATAAATGGGCCATTTTTGGATTGTGTAAACAACAACCGTAATTGTGTGATGGCGGGGATGCAGGGCTGTGTGTAGTGGGCAGTAATATATATCTCAATACATCACATGCGACTCGTAATAAGACTAAGCAATTAGCCTATTAAAACACCATAGTTGAGTTACAGTAATAGGCAATGAAGAAATGTCTAAGAATGGAATTCTAAATACAAGTGTATTTAATTACTTTGTAAAATGAATGGATTCACATACAAGGCATACGCTTAAGTTACAAAGCATTAACAAGCATTACAAGGCATTATTCTAAGCATATACACTACCAGTCAAAAGTTTGGACCCACCTACTCATTCAAGGGTTTTTCTTTATTTTTTACTATTTTTTACATTGTAGAATAATAGTGAAGACATCAAAACTATGAAATAACACATATGGAATCATGTAGTAACCCAAGAAAGTGTTAAACAAATCAAATATATTTAATATTTGAGATTCTTCAAATAGCTACTCTTGGCATTCTCTCAACCAGCTTCATGAGGTAGTCACCTGGAATGCATTTCAATTAACAGGTGTGCCTTCTTATAAGTTCATTTGTGGAATTTCTTTCCTTCTTAATGCGTTTGAGCCAATCAGTTGTGTTGTGACAAGGTGTGTGTAGGTGTGTGTGTGTGTGTGTGTGTGGCATATTATGGCAAGAACAGCTCAAATAAGCAAAGAGAAATTACAGTCCATCATTACTATAAGACATGAAGGTCAGTCAATACGGAACATTTCCAGAACTTTGAAAGTTTCTTCAAGTGCAGTCGCAAAAACCATCAAGCGCTATGATGAAACTGCCTCTCATGAGGACCGCCACTGGAATGGAAGACCCAGAGTTACCTCTGCTGCAGAGGATAAGTTCATTAGAGTTACCAGCCTCACAAATTGCAGCTCAAATACAGTGAGGGAAAAAAGTATTTGATCCCCTGCTGATTTTGTATGTTTGCCCACTGACAAAGAAATGATCAGTTTATAATTTTAATGGTAGGTTAATTTGAACAGAGAGAGACAGAATAACAACAAAAAAATCCAGAAAAACGCATGTCAAAAATGTTATAAATTGATTTGCATTTTAATGAGGGAAATAAGTATTTGACCCCCTCTCAGTCAGAAAGATTTCTGGCTCCCAGGTGTCTTTTATACAGGTAACGAGCTGAGATTAGGAGCACACTCTTAAAGGGAGTGCTCCTAATCTCAGCCTGTTATCTGTATAAAACACACCTGTCCACAGAAGCAATCAATCAATCAGATTCCAAACTCTCCACCATGGCCAAGACCAAAGAGCTCTCCAAGGATGTCAGGGACAAGATTGTAGACCTACTCAAGGCTGGAATGGGCTACAAGACCGTCGCCAAGCAGCTTGGTGAGAAGGTGACAAGAGTTGGTGCGATTATTCGCAAATGGAAGAAACACAAAAGAACTGTCAATCTCCCTCGGCCTGGGGCTCCATGCAAGATCTCACCTCGTGGAGTTGCAAAGATCATGAGAACGGTGAGGGATCAGCCCAGAACTACACAGGAGGATCTTGTCAATGATCTCAAGGCAGCTGGGACCATAGTCACCAAGAAAAAAAATTGGTAACACACTACGCCGTAAAGGACTGAAATCCTGCAGCGCCCGCAAGGTCCCCCTGCTCAAGAAAGCACATATACATGCCCGTCTGAAGTTTGCCAATGAACATCTGAATGATTCAGAGGAAAACTGGGTGAAAGTGTTGTGGTCAGATGAGACCAAAATGGAGCTCTTTGGCATCAACTCAACTTGCCGTGTTTGGAGGAGGAGGAATGCTGCCTATGACCCCAAGAATACCATCCCCACCGTCAAACATGGAGGTGGAAACATTATGTTTTTCTGCTAAGGGGACAGGACAACTTCACTGCATCAAAGGGACGATGGACGGGGCCATGTACCGTCAAATCTTGGGTGCGAACCTCCTTCCCTCAGCCAGGGCATTGAAAATGGGTTGTGGATGTGTATTCCAGCATGACAATGACCCAAAACACACGGCCAAGGCATCAAAGGAGTGGCTCAAGAAGAAGCACATTAAGGTCCTGGAGTGGCCTAGCCAGTCTCCAGACCTTAATCCCATAGAAAATCTGTGGAGGGAGCTGAAGGTTCGAGTTGCCAAACGTCAGCCTCGAAACCTTAATGACTTGGACAAGATCTGCAAAGAGGAGTGGGACAAAATCCATCCTGACATGTGTGCAAACCTGGTGGCCAACTACAAGAAACGTCTGACCTCTGTGATTGCCAACAAGGGTTTTGCCACCAAGTACTAAGTCATGTTTTGCAGAGGGGTCAAATACTTATTTCCCTCATTAAAATGCAAATCAATTTCTAACATTTTTGACATGCGTTTTTCTGGATTTTTGTTGTTGTTATTCTGTCTCTCACTGTTCAAATAAACCTATCATTAAAATTATAGACTGATCATTTCTTTGTCAGTGGGCAAACATACAAAATCAGCAGGGGATCAAATACTTTTTTCCCCTCACTGGAAATGCTTCACAGAGTTCAAGTAACAGACACATCTCAACATCAACTGTTCAGAGGAGACTGTGTGAATCAGGCCTTCATGGTCAAATTGCTGCAAAGAAACCACTACTAAAAGGACACCAATAAGAAGAAGAGACCTGATTGGGCCAAGAAACATGAGCAATGGACATTAGACCAGTGGAAATTTGTCCTTTGGTCTGGAGTCCAAATTGTAGATTTTTGGTTCCAACCGCCGTGTCTTTGTGAGACGCAGTGTGGGTGAACGGATGATCTCTGCATGTGTAGTTCCCACCGTAAAGCATGGAGGAGGAGGTGTTATGGTGCTTTGCTTGTGACACGGTCTGTGATTTATTTAGAATTCAAGGCAAACTTAACCAGAATGGCTACCACAGTATTCTGCAGCGATACGCCATCCCATCTGGGTTGGGATTAGTGGGACTATCATTTGTTTTCAACAGGACAATGACCCAACACACCTCAAGGCTGGATGGAGTGCTGCATCAGATGACCTGGCCTCCACAATTCCCCGACCTCAACCCAAATGAGATGGTTTGGGATGAGAGTGAAGGAAAAGCAGCCAACAAGTGCTCAGCATATGTGTGAACTCATTCAAGACTGTTGGAAAAGCATTCCAGGTGAAAGCTGGTTGAGAGAATGCCAAGAGTGTGCAAAGCTGTCATCAAGGCAAAGGGTGGCTATTTGAAGAATCTCAAATATAACATATATTTTGATTTGTTTAACACTTTTTTGGTTACTACATGATTCCAAATGTGTTATTTCATAGTTTTGATGTCTTCACTATTATTCTACAATGTAAAAAATAGTAAGAATAAAGAAAAACTCTTGAATGAGTAGGTGTGTCCAAACTTTTGACTGGTACTGTAGATCTGAATGTTAACTTACAAGACATAGCATGAACAAAGAGATGCTTAGCTCAGCTGGTAGAGCACGGCGCTTATAACGCCAAGGTAGTGGGTTCGATCCCCGGGACCACCCATACACAAAAAAAAAAAAAAATGTATGCACGCATGACTGTAAGTCGCTTTGGATAAAAGCGTCTGCTAAATGGCATATTATTATTATTATTTATTATAGGCCAGAGGCCCAGAAAATGAGAATTGATCATTCAACCTTCCTCCATGGACTGGATACAGGATAAGAGAGAGAACAAAGGCTTTTCATTCCATTTATAACATCTGAAGACGTAACCTTTCACCCCAAAACCAACCACCATTGACCAATCAAACGATACCAGTTTACAGAGTAACCTGACCAACAAGGCCCAACCTCACAGCATTTAAAGGCTTGTGTGGAGGATGAGACTTATGTAAATGAGACAGAATTCCTGAGAGGACAAGAAAGTAATTTGAGAGTAATTTAGAGTACACCCTGTATAGATACAAGTTACAACAGAGATCATACATCCATATAGATAGAATCAGAGTTATCCTCAGTGAACACGTTTCAGATAGAATAATGATATAGTATCCATGTTTGGTATCTATCACTCATTCAATAGTCAGTCCTCTGGATACTGTAACAGAGATACATTTCGGCCCCTCAGAGGGGGAAGGGCTGACTAGGCCTTGGGCATTGACCTTTGTTCCTGGACCATTTGCCATGCAACTCCAGGTGACAGAGAACACATAAATTAGGGCCAAGCCTACATGTATTCCAAACAAAACAACTAAAAGTGTGCTTGCTCTAGTTCCTCAACGGCACAGCTAGGAGAGTTCAAAAAAGCACCTTATAGTTGAAGACTGTTCGTTGAGTCATAAAAGTGCATTGAAATTACTTAGAAACTGTGCACACTTTGGAGAGGTGTGGCCACTTTGAGACAGACAACAGTTAGTCCTTGTCATTTTTTACATGTTATGTTGCACCTACCCCATTCTTATAATGTTACTCAATGTATCCAGAGTATTTTCAGATTTCGTTATCAAGAAAAGCAGCGAATGGTACAGTAACTGTAAAATGCACATACAATCAACAGTGTAATGTTTGGATTCAGTCTTGTGTTAGGTGAACTGTTGTGTCCTCAACTTTGGTCTAATCATTTTCCCATAATCTCCAAACTGTTCTCTTTCAATTGCTACCATGGTTATGCTTTTATATGTCTTCATTAAGAAACATTTACATTTAGCCCTATCCATATAGGCCAATTCCCACAAGTGTAAAGGTTAAACCCATAGGGCAATTATAAATGAATAACCAGAAACAGAATGTCTTACACAAACATACTCTGACCTACTTGTTCCTGGTATAGAGAGTGAACTTACTTCCTCAACACCTTTATAAAGGGAGCAGAATAAGGAAGTTGACACAGTTTAGGCGCTTCAATATGTTTACTGTAACACTTCCAATTTAGGTAGTAATCAAACCTATCATCACAGTCCATCTATGCTGCAGGGTTAGCTGCTAAAAAAAACAGACTGCAATTTTAGCTTTGAGAACATTACCTTGCAGTGGTCAGTGTTTCATAAACATTGATTTTAAATGACATGATGTCCATTTTATGCACGTTTCACATGAAGTCACCGTTAACATAAACTTTAATGCAGTTATGATTGTTTTAATGATGCCCAAATAAAGAAATTACATAAACATGTAATTACCAATTCACTGTGAAATCTATAAAAACACAAGCTCGCTAGCTAGCTAGATAGCAGACTGTAAAATCAAGCGTAACCAATATGTTCAATGGGTTGTAGACCAGAGATGGCTTTAGGCCAGGAACTTGGCTATCCCTGTGAGTGAATGCATGATGTAACTAACAGGGGCACATGTAGTAGTAGAACATCCCCTTTATTCAGTACACATGGGGGTTTCACCTACAAACTACATATCCCACACACACAGCACTGACACACAAGAAGCACCTGGGTTTCTTGTCTCACTTGCTCTGAGTGTGGGTGTGTGTGTGTGTTTGTGCCTTCCCCAGCTCTCACGGGATCATCTCATGTTTTAATTAAGTAAACTGCAGCCATCAAGCCCAGCTGTGGCCTGCATCCCCGGCCTCCACACTGCATCACAGAATCTATGCTCCAGGGCCACAGAGAAGCTGAGCTCATATGGGTATGTGTGTGTGTGTGTCACAGGAGTGTTTGTTGGAGTGTGTCAGTGTGTGTATACGCAGAAACTAGGGACTGAGCATCAGGGAGAGGGACATTCTGGGTAAAACACACTGGTGCTCCATGGAAAGTCCCTCTCAGGTGTTCCGGAAAGCTCCCCTGGAGTGTGACAGAGAACGAGAGGGTACTCCGTATCTGTCTATCCCCCCGCCCTCCTCAGGTGTTCCGGAAAGCTCCCCTGGAGTGTGACAGAGAACGAGAGGGTACTCCGTATCTGTCTATCCCCCCGCCCTCCTCAGGTGTTCCAGAAAGCTCCCCTGGAGTGTGACAGAGAACGAGAGGGTACTCCGTATCTGTCTATCCCCCCGCCCTCCTCAGGTGTTCCAGAAAGCTCCCCTGGAATGTGACAGAGAACGAGAGGGTACTCCGTATCTGTCTATCCCCCTGCCCTCCTCAGGTGTTCCGGAAAGCTCCCCTGGAGTGTGACAGAGAACGAGAGGGTACTCCGTATCTGTCTATCCCCCCGCCCTCCTCAGGTGTTCCGGAAAGCTCCCCTGGAGTGTGACAGAGAAGGAGAGGGTACTCCGTATCTGTCTATCCCCCCGCCCTCCTCAGGTGTTCCGGAAAGCTCCCCTGGAGTGTGACAGAGAAGGAGAGGGTACTCCGTATCTGTCTATCCCCCCGCCCTCCTCAGGTGTTCCGGAAAGCTCCCCTGGAGTGTGACAGAGAACGAGAGGGTACTCCGTATCTGTCTATCCCCCTGCCCTCCTCAGGTGTGGTGGTTGGAAGCCCAAGGTCTTATATGAAAACCACACCACAACAAAACTACATACAACACATAAGTACAAAAATAAAAAATGTTTGTTAAAACAGATAACAAAACCTACTACATGTATAAATTAATTAAATATATTTATTTTGTTTAAATGTGTGTGTGCATGTGAGTGTGTGAGAGTTAGGCTTTGGAGGATGTCCCTGTATCCAACATCTCTCTCTTATCCCCATGTCATTCCTCCCTCTCCTAACCAACTCCCTCCCTTCTTCCCCACCCCCACAACTACTGTACTCTGACCTCTTCTCCTGTATCACCCCTCTGAGAGGCCCCAGGTGTTTGGGTCTAAACTGTAGCTTTTAGTAGCAGCAGTCCTGCTCCTAGTTACCATCCATTATTAATGGCCTGCTGCTACTGCTGCTTGTTCTGTTTCTGGCCCTAACTTCCTTTCAGGGGCCACGCAGCCATTAAAAACACTACAATCAACATCCAGGAGAACCAGAGAGCGAGATGGAGGGAGGGAAAGAGAGAGGGAGAGAGAGAGGATCACAGAGGGAAGGAAAACTGTTTGCTCATGACCTGCAAAGCCAATTCCCATCAGTTGATGTGTTCCCCCATATGAGCATTGATTCAATTATTGATTAAGTCAGCTTGACTAGGTAAAAAGCGCAGGTGAGTCAATAGCCATTCTGATGACTGAGGGAGATCAGCTTACCCTTTGATGATTTATAAAGTCCCAATGTGTGACTTACAAGGGAGGAACTGGACATCCAATGGGTTGGAGCAGGTGCTGGATATCAAAATGTTTACCAGCAAATACACCTGCTGATCTAGGACTCAGTCTTTATAATAGCTATATAATGCTTTATACATGTATTATATGGGTCTGTCCATGGACAATTGTTTGGGGGTTGAGTAAGGTCATTTGTAGATCAGACAACGCTGTATAGCAGTATAGTATAGAGTTAATAAATAATTCCAAAATCAGGATGCCCTACAATGAAGTGGCTGAAGCGCCATATCCAGGCTTCAATGAATATGAGCTTATTTTATTAAATAGGACATAAGCACTCTAGCTTCTGATCAAGAGACAACAGTCAGAACAGTTCAGACTACATTGTGCTTTGATGTCTGTGTGTTGAAATAGAAGTGGCCATGTTCTGACTATTGTCTCTCATATAATACATTTATAAAGCGTTATAAGCATATGAAATAATTATTTAAAGGAGTCCAGGACAGAGGGAAATATGGTGCTGTCCAAAATCCTTACCATTACTTTACCCCTAACCCAGCATTTCCCAAACTCGATCCTAACACAGCTGATTTAAATGATAAAAGATTGAGGATTATTTGATTATTTGAATCAGCTATGTAGTGCTAGGGCAAAATCCAAAACGTGCACCCCTTGGGGTCCCGAGGACCGAGTTTGGGAAACCCTGCCCTAACCATAACACTGAACTAAGAAAATATGGATTTTGTTCTTGCTTTTACCACGTTGTCAGTTTCAGCAAGGCCATCTTTGACTAATCATGAAACCATTCATGACCTACTGTACAAAACATATGCCGTATGGTAACCCTTCTTCCCTGCCTCTGATTGGGCCCGCCTCTGCAGTTTGAATAGTATGAACCATGTGATTGGTAGGCTCACTTTACAGGGACACTTCAACTAAATAACTACTAACTTGTTCTTTATCATAGGAATTGTTACTAGAATCAGTTATGTTATTTGTGTCAGATTTAATGCAGAATGTAAAGCTGCACATTTATTAATGTCCGACCTTCTCAACAGCATGGGGCTGGAGTGCTATATGCTCAGAGTTGAAGTACAGAGGCTTGATCAACCTTCCCCAAATACAAAACTGACATTAGATTAAAGGGCAACTTCATCCTTCTAAGCACAGTAGTACCTACTCCTTTACTGAGACACACACACCCTGGTGATAAGCTTACGCAGTCATATATCTATCTTCACTCGCTGTGGAAGTCAAACTGTTCTGATCATTCAATAACTTATCACATCACTAATTGAGTCTAATCAAGAAATAACTATATTTTCTAAACAGTAGCCTAGCATGTTGTGGCATTAACATTAATGTATTAGATTTCTGTGGCACAGTTTGCTGTGGTAGACTCTCATAGTGAGCGGGTAGAGCAGTGGATGACACCAGATCAAGGCAGCATAAGCCAGGCAATAAAGTGTCAAGAATCATCCAACACAACAAGATAAGAGAGCTATTATACAGTGTTGCGTAATAAAAACAGCTGACCTTTGGGCCACACATAGAAACTCATGACTACAGCTGGACACCTCAGCTGATACACTGGCTCTGTAGGAGTAGGAGCAGCCCAGTTACGTTACTGTACAGTCCTGTAGGAGTGGGAGCAGCCCAGTTACGTTACTGTACAGCCCTGTAGGAGTGGGAGCAGCCCAGCTACGTTACTGTACAGCCCTGTAGGAGTGGGAGCAGCCCAGCTACGTTACTGTACAGTCCTGTAGGAGTGGGAGCAGCCCAGCTACGTTACTGTACAGTCCTGTAGGAGTGGGAGCAGCCCAGCTACGTTACTGTACAGTCCTGTAGGAGTGGGAGCAGCCCAGCTATGTTACTGTACAGTCCTGTAGGAGTGGGAGCAGCCCAGCTACGTTACTGTACAGCCCTGTAGGAGTGGGAGCCGCCCAGTTACGTTACTGTACAGCTCTGTAGGAGTGGGAGCAGCCCAGCTATGTTACTGTACAGTCCTGTAGGAGTGGGAGCAGCCCAGCTACGTTACTGTACAGTCCTGTAGGAGTGGGAGCAGCCCAGCTACGTTACTGTACAGTCCTGTAGGAGTGGGAACAGCCCAGCTACGTTACTGTACAGTCCTGTAGGAGTGGGAGCAGCCCAGCTACGTTACTGTACAGCCCTGTAGGAGTGGGAGCAGCCCAGTTACATTACTGTACAGTCCTGTAGGAGTGGGAGCAGCCCAGCTACGTTACTGTAAAGTCCTGTAGGAGTGGGAGCAGCCCAGCTACGTTACTGTACAGCCCTGTAGGAGTGGGAGCCGCCCAGTTACATTACTGTACAGCTCTGTAGGAGTGGGAGCAGCCCAGCTATGTTACTGTACAGTCCTGTAGGAGTGGGAGCAGCCCAGCTACGTTACTGTACAGTCCTGTAGGAGTGGGAGCAGCCCAGCTACGTTACTGTACAGTCCTGTAGGAGTGGGAACAGCCCAGCTACGTTACTGTACAGTCCTGTAGGAGTGGGAGCAGCCCAGCTACGTTACTGTACAGTCCTGTAGGAGTGGGAGCAGCCCAGTTACGTTACTGTACAGTCCTGTAGGAGTGGGAGCAGCCCAGCTACGTTACTGTACAGCCCTGTAGGAGTGGGAGCAGCCCAGTTACGTTACTGTACAGTCCTGTAGGAGTGGGAGCAGCCCAGCTACGTTACTGTACAGCCCTGTAGGAGTGGGAGCAGCCCAGTTACGTTACTGTACAGTCCTGTAGGAGTGGGAGCAGCCCAGCTACGTTACTGTACAGTCCTGTAGGAGTGGGAGCAGCCCAGCTACTGTACAATGGAGAGAACCTTGGGAGAAGTCGGAACCACATAACCTAGACTACAGTAAACTGCAGGACAGGTTTGGGAAAATAAGCTAAATCAATCTAGCCTGGGTACCAGTCTGTTTAGCTATCATTCCACTCCTTGCCACTCCTGTTTTATTGTCAAAGACAGGAGTGGCAAGGACTGGAATGAAAGCTAAACAGACTGGTACACAGACAAAAAAAAAAAATCCTCTATAACAAAGTATTCCATGCCATTCAACCATGCAGGTTGCATTCTGAACCTTATGTTTCCAACATCAGTGAGGATAATCAATGACCCATAATAAAAGTAGGTTGATCCAATATTCTACTTTGCTCGTCTGCAAAAGACCAGGAACCCTAAAGCCGTTCTGATTATCCTCAGAGGCAGAAAATCAATAATGACCTCGACATCATCATCATAACGCAGGTGCATTGCTAGCATCCAGTAGCGTCCCGGAATCATGAGCCATAAAATTGTCTGGAGACTTCCAAGAAGCCTAGTCAGAGAGGCGCGCGGCTTCCGGAGCCTGTGTAACACTCCCATTAATGGCCAGCGCGAGCTGTCACACATACATGCTCTTCAACACACAGACATGAGGATCTCAATATAATCACATAAAGGGTGATTTCAGTGTATTACAGATCATTGGGGACTGACTTACCGATTCCAGGCGCTGAATAGATGAAGTACAATGCTGTGGTGGACAGTGAGAAGAGGAACATAAGCCCAAGGAATGACCTTCTCCGAAATCGCAAATGTGTCGGCATTATATAGGCGCAAAAACACGTAGACACGTTTTTTCTTTACAGTAGAGATAGGTTAATAGTAGGCCTCAAATCTCCCGAGCGTGTCCAGATGTAAGCGCAATGCGCGAATAATCGGTCTTATCTGTCGACTGGAGCAGGGGATCTGCAGGAAAGATGAGTGGCTAAACGAGTAGGAAGTCTCCAACGACTAGACAGACAGAATCGAAAGGTAGACAGCTAAAGACAGGTTTGATTCAGTCTAGAATGAGTCCCAGTGTGGAACAGCTAACCGCGACAATGCAGTCAAAACTGTCGGTGTTGTATTCAGTGGAAGGACATCATTAGACTACAGTCAGACGCTGGTGAACTCGGCCGCTCCGGCGGTGGTAGCCTACTAGGAACGGAAAGCTACTAGCGTCTACCTTCCGCAAAAATTAGCCATGCCTTTATGAGGGGGCGGCTCATTCCCCATAGGGAGTGTGTGCAAACTCTTTCACTACGTCACTGAAACTGATAGATTTTATGCAATAGTGACAAAAGTACTCAATTGTTGTACTTGAGTAAAAGTAAAGATACCTTCATAGAAAATTACTAAAGTAAGTAGAAGTCACCCAGTAAAATACTTGTTGATTAAAAGTCTCAAATTAGCTGGTTTAAATGTACAGTGGTGGAAAAAGTACTAAAAAGTCAAGTAAATTCTATACATCAAAGCAAATCAGATGTTTTTTATTTATTTATGGACAGACACTCAGACATAATTTTCAGTGGAATGTATTCATGGGTGCCAATGAAAACATGGCTTCCCCCAAAAAATAACCGAAAAACATATACAAAATAATGTATCTTTCCTCTCTCTGTGTTTCATACATTTCCTTCAATTTGCAAGAGGCTGAATGTATCGCACCAGAGAAAACATCAAAGTGAACGAAACAGCGCCCCTTTGTCTGTGTATGTGTAGCCTCTCAATGCTGTCTGGTCAAAAAGAGTATGACATTGTTGCCGCCATAGCACTGAACGCAGTGGAAGCCAGCGAGCATTTGGCCTCCCTTGATATTTAAAAAAATAAATAATAATAGCCAATCAGCATTGAGCTAAACTGATTGAGCTCAGCTGTGAATGGTCCTGGCTCACCATAAAACAGTGTCAAGGAGAGCCAGTTTGGATTTGGCTTCACACCAATCACATCATATTAAATAGCCACCACTAGTCAGCTATCTGCTCCCCCCTCCCCCCTGCTACTCCCCCTATGGACATTCCCTCCAGGCTTTACTCTGCCTCCACCCCAATGGACATTAATTTATTCATCACTGCTACAGTTGTTATGATGTATTTAGTGCTATTTCTATTTCTATTGTGTTATTACCATTTTCATTATTTTATTTCACTTAGTCCTGCATGTTGGAGCTCGGAGCCTAAGAATTTCTCTGTACCCTGCAATCAAATCAAATCAAATCAAATTGTATTGGTCACATGCGCCGAATACAACAGGTGCAGACATTACAGTGAAATGCTTACTTACAGCCCTTAACCAACAGTGCATTTATTTTTAACAAAAAAAGTAAAAATAAAACAACAACAAAAAAAGTGTTGAGAAAAAAAGAGCAGAAGTAAAATAAAATAACAGTAGGGAGGCTATATATACAGGGGGGTACCGGTGCAGAGTCAATGTGCGGGGGCACCGGCTAGTTGAGATAGTTGAAGTAATATGTACATGTGGGTAGAGTTAAAGTGACTATGCATAAATAATTAACAGAGTAGCAGCAGCGTAAAAAGGATGGGGTGGGGGGGCAGTGCAAATAGTCCGGGTAGCCATGATTAGCTGTTCAGGAGTCTTATGGCTTGGGGGTAGAAGCTGTTGAGAAGTCTTTTGGACCTAGACTTGGCACTCCGGTACCGCTTGCCGTGCGGTAGCAGGGAGAACAGTCTATGACTAGGGTGGCTGGAGTCTTTGACAATTTTGAGGGCCTTCCTCTGATACCGCCTGGTATAGAGGTCCTGGATGGCAGGAAGCTTGGCCCCAGTGATGTACTGGGCCGTACGCACTACCCTCTGTAGTGTCTTGCGGTCGGAGGCCAAGCAGTTGCCATACCAGGCGGTGATGCAACCAGTCAGGATGCTCTCGATGGTGCAGCTGTAGAATTTTTTGAGGATCTGAGGACCCATGTCAAATCTTTTCAGTCTCCTGAGGGGGAATAGGCTTTGTCGTGCCCTCTTCACGACTGTCTTGGTGTGTTTGGACCATGATAGTTCGTTGGTGATGTGGACACCAAGGAACTTGAAGCTCTCAACCTCTTCCACTACAGCCCCGTCGATGAGAATGGGGGCGTGCTCAGTCCTCTTTTTTTTCCTGTAGTCCACAATCATCTCCTTTGTCTTGGTCACGTTGAGGGAGAGGTTGTTGTCCTGGCACCACACGGCCAGGTCTCTGACCTCCTCCCTATAGGCTGTCTCATCGTTGTCGGTGATCAGGCCTACCACTGTTGTGTCGTCGGCAAACTTAATGATGGTGTTGGAGTCGTGCCTGGCCATGCAGTCATGGGTGAACAGAGAGTACAGGAGGGGACTGAGCACGCACCCCTGAGGGGGCCCCGTGTTGAGGATCAGTGTGGCAGATGTGTTGTTACCTACCCTTACCACCTGGGGGCGGCCCGTCAGGAAGTCCAGGATCCAGTTGCAGAGGGAGGTGTTTAGTCCCAGGATCCTTAGCTAAGTGATGAGCATAGAGGGCACTATGGTGTTGAATGCTGAGCTGTAGTCAATGAATAGCATTCTCACGTAGGTGTTCCTCTTGTCCAGGTGGGAAAGGGCAGTGTGGAGTGCAATAGAGATGGTCAGATTTGCCAAATGGAGGGCGAGGGAGAGCTTTGTATGCGTCTCTGTGTGTGGAGTAAAGGTGGTCTAGAGTTTTTTTTCCTCTGGTTGCACATTTAACATGCTGGTAGAAGTTAGGTAGAACGGATTTAAGTTTCCCTGCATTAAAGTCCCCGGCCACTAGGAGCGCTGCATCTGGATGAGCGTTTTCCTGTTGATTTATGGCCTTGTACAACCTGTACATGTGACTATTAAACACTCTGAATCTCCGAATCTGAATCTCTGAATTAGAAACCAAACATAATTGACAGAAAACTTGAATTGTTGCATCTCGTTGTCCTCCAGTGGCTAACTAGTAAAATCGTCCCTTTCCTAAATTAGTCATGGATGGAGATAGGGATTTGGACTTGTGGTTTTACTTAATTCTCAGTACTGGCCAATGATTATAACAGCAATCCAACCATAAATTCATACATTGTGCTCCTTGCCTGAGAGGATGAAAGTTCAACATGTAGCTAGATGTAGTAGGCTAATGTTAACTAGCTGGCTTATAGTTGGCCATGAAAGGAAGTTAGGCTAGCGAGCAAGTATTTTAGCCAGGTAGCCTAGGACAACAAAAACTAAAAGTGTGTACTGTATAACAGTGTCATAGACCGTTTAGGCAACATGAAAGAGGAGGATGGCATTGGCATTTCTCTACAAGCAGGGTGAGTGAACATCATATTTAGCTTATATTGATTGGACTAAATCGTTTTAGGTATATTTTAGTTGTAACTGTATTAGACTAAGCATAGGTGATTCAATTATGTTGAAATGGTGCTGGAATAGTGGAGGCAGCACCTGTTTTCGTTGCGACTTGCGGTAACTCTCGGTGATTCTAAGTCAATAGTTGTTTAGTAGTCCGAAAATGTCGGAAACATTAACTTGCTTGACTATGCTGTAGGTCATGTAACTGTTTGTTACACATGCAATATGTTTTATGGACTTCACCGGACAGAGGTTGCTCTCCGTTTTTTTTGATGAAACAAATGTGTGGTTGAATTTATTCTGCCATTGTGTCTTCTTATTGTCTCGGCCTTAGGCCTATATATCACGGTGTCAAGGCATATGAACTAACAGGTTATATAGCAAACAATGCAATTATCTGGGTGATCTGAAAAGTCATAGTCAATCGATCAATAATATAATAATACTTTTAGCAAAAATGTTTATATTCAATTTACGATCTGTAGAAACAATGAGAATAGAAAGGTTCAGAACTTTTGCAAAACATCACAGTACAGTTGAAAAATATATGGCAAATAGAAATCCAATATGGATGGTGTTAAGAGATAGATGGGAGGTTTGAATGGAGCAGAAGGATGGGACTAATAACAATAACTAATAACAACAAGATAACTAATGTAAAGCATACTGTGTCCATAATAAGTATATAGGTTATAGGTTGAGAGCTTTTGTGAAAGAGCACAGTTAGAAAAATATGCCATATAGAAGCAAACCTGATGGACATCATGAAAAAGATCGGAAGAAGTTCAGGAGTAAAAACAAACAAAATATAATTATTGTAGAATTTAACTGTGTCCATAAAATGTATATAGTATGTATGGGCTGGAAGTAGAGGCTTAAGCATTGTTGTTCACTAGTTTACTCCAATTGGGGAAGGGGTGGTGGGGTTGGAAAGTAATGAAGGGAAATATAATTTTAAAAAGGATATGTGTATGGATGTATGTATATATGTATGTATGTATATATATGTATGTGTATATGTGTATGGATGTATATATATATATATACAGTGAGGGAAAAATGTATTTTATCCCCTGCTGATTTTGTACGTTTGCCCACTGACAAAGAAATGATCAGTCTATAAGTTTAATGGTAGGTTTATTTGAACAGTGAGAGACAGAATAACAACAAAAAAATCCAGAAAAACACATGTCAAAAATGTTATAAATTGATTTGCATTTTAATGAGGGAAATAAGTATTTGACCCCCTCTCAATCAGAAAGATTTCTGGCTCCCAGGTGTCTTTTGTACAGGTAACGAGCTGAGATTAGGAGCACACTCTTAAAGGGAGTGCTCCTAAACTCAGCTTGTTACCAATATAAAAGACACCTGTCCACAGAAGCAATCAATCAATCAGATTCCAAACTCTCCACCATGGCCAAGACCTCTCCAAGGATGTCAAGGACAAGATTGTAGACCTACACAAGGCTGGAATGGGCTACAAGTCCATCGCCAAGCAGCTTGGTGAGAAGGTGACAACAGTTGGTGCAATCATTCGCAAATGGAAGAAACACAAAAGAACTGTCAATCTCATGATCATGAGAACGGTGAGGAATCAGCCCAGAACTACACGGGAGGATCTTGTCAATGATCTCAAGGCAGCTGGGACCATAGTCATCAAGAAAACAATTGGTAACACACTACGCCGTGAAGGACTGAAATCCTGCAGCGCCTGCAAGGTCCCCCTGCTCAAGAAAGCACATATACAGGCCCGTCTGAAGTTTGCCAATGAACATCTGAATGATTCAGAGGAGAACTGGGTGAAAGTGTTGTGGTCAGATGAGACCAAAATGGAGCTCTTTGGCATCAACTCAACTCGCCGTGTTTGGAGGAGGAGGAATGCTGCCTATGACCCCAAGAACACCATCCCCACCGTCAAACATGGGAGGTGGAAACATTATGCTTTGGGGGTGTTTTTCTGCTAAGGGGACAGGACAACTTCACTGCATCAAAGGGACGATGGACGGGGCCATGTACCGTCAAATCTTGGGTGCAAACCTCCTTCCCTCAGCCAGGGCATTGAAAATGGGTTGTGGATGTGTATTCCAGCATGACAATGACCCAAAACACACGGCCAAGGCATCAAAGGAGTGGCTCAAGAAGAAGCACATTAAGGACCTGGAGTGGCCTAGCCAGTCTCCAGACCTTAATCCCATAGAAAATCAGTGGAACGTTGCCAAACGTCAGCCTCGAAACCTTAATGACTTGGAGAAGATCTGCAAAGAGGAGTGGAACAAAATCCCTCCTGAGATGTGTGCAAACCTGGTGGCCAACTACAAGAAACGTCTGACCTCTGTGATTGCCAACAAGGGTTTTGCCACCAAGTACTAAGTAATGTTTTGCAGAGGGGTGAAATACTTATTTCCCTCATTAAAATGCAAATCAATTTATAACATTTGACATGCGTTTTTCTGGATTTTGTTGTTATGTCTCTCACTGTTCAAATAAACCTATCATTAAAATTATAGACTTATCATGTCTTTGTCAGTGGGCAAACGTACAAAATCAGCAGGGGATCAAATACTTCTTTCCCTCACTGTATATCCCTCACAAAGGGAGAAAAATAGTTGTGTGTGATCGCCCCTAGCCACATATAGTCAGTCACCACCTACATTCATAACTTCTGCCTTATATATATTTGCGAGAGAAAAAAACATGGGGGATTGGAAGTGATGCAGACAATTACACTGATGGAAGTTACAATCTATCTGAAATATTAAAGCTGATCAAACCCCCCCCAAAACATTATCATTTTAACCACAGATCATAGATACACACTGGAATAAACATATGTAGACACTGCTTTGGTGCTGGTGTCACGATTCTCTAAAGCAGAACCCAGAAGCAGACCAGGACAAGGTGAGTAGAACGAAGGTGAGTATTTATTTACAGACTCAAATGTGGAAGCAGAATAATCCAGGAGACGGAGCAGGCAGCGGAGGTGAGTTGGTGGGAGAGAATAGGCAGATCCAATGGTGTCACAGAAGCCACCGACGACCAGGCAGGGGTTGGGTGAATGTTCCGGGAGAATGACTGTAGACAGAGTAAACGGAGGTGAGTACACGGCAAGCAAAAAGTACAGAACAACAAAACTAACTCTAGTAAACTTGAGGCTGATACGCTGACACAACATACTGTTCATGGCTAACGATCCAGCAGGGAATGGATGTCAGGTCAGAGCTTATGAAGTGGAGAGGTGATGATCAGGACCAGGTGTGCAGATAGCTGATGAGGTGCAGGTGCGGGTAATCGAGAGATCTCCCGCCTAGCCTCGTCACCCGGCAACCAGACAGGGTGCGTTCAGGAACCTCAGGAAACAGACTCCAAGACAGAAAACAGGCAACTCAGGCAGAAACAGACTCAGGAAGCGGGATTCATGACAGCTGGAGATCATTCATATGTGGCGGAGTTGCCCTTTAAGTAGTACTTTAAAGTATTTTTACTTAAGTACTTTACACCACTGATTTTATGCCAAGGTGTAGTAGCCATTATATCCCTAGACCAAATTTAAATAACAAAATATTAACAATATTGCCAGGATGGATGCAAAATGTATACTTTATTAGGTTTGATATTGTCGTTTTATTCCCCAATATGTTTTATTACACAATACATTTGCCTATAAGATATGAAATAAAACATAAAGCCATGGTGTGCTCTTGTGGTAGGCCTAGGCCTACTCAAGCCTAAATATATTTATTGTGTGTTTGTGTGGGTGTGTGTGTGTGTGTATCTGAGAGAGAGAGAGACAGCATGTGACTTTGTGTGTGTGTGTGTGTGTGTGTGTAATTCGTGCACGTGTGTGTGTGTGTGTGTGTGTGTGTGTGTGTGTGTGTGTGTGTGTGTGCGTGCCCTCGTACATGTATGCATGTAGCCTATGTGTTTGTGCACATTTGTGTATCTGTTTATGTGCCAATTTGTGCATGGGTCTGTGATAGTCCTGTAGATTATGCATGGAAGTGAATATTTCTTCTTGCAAGTATTTAGAAATGTGCATTTTGGCATGTGTCTGTTTGACGTGTAGACTATGTGAACATGTTGAGCACAAGGTCACACCAGCCTATCCCTCAGTGTAAGCTTTAAATAGAGCATTTTGAGAGAAATGCCGGGGGATGGGGCACAATGGGAGAAAGAGAGAGAGAGAGAGAGAGAGAGAGAGAGAGAGAGAGAGAGAGAGAGAGAGAGAGAGAGAGAGAGAGAGAGAGAGAGAGAGAGGGAGAGAGAGAGAGGGACAGAGAGACAGAGAGACAGAGAGAGACAGAGAGACAGAGAGAGAGACATAGAGACAGAGAGAGAGACAGAGAGATGTGCCCTGGGCCGTGCCAAAGAGGAGATGGCAAAGGGAGAAAAATAGTTGTGTTGGTGTGTGTGTGTGATCGCCCCTAGCCACATATAGTCAGTCACCACCTACATTCATAACTTCTGCCTTAGGCATGGCTCAGCACAAACCAGGCATTCAAATGTTGGCTACTGTAATTTGACTGGCAACCAACAGCATAACAGAATCCTGATTTAAATTACAGGCCTGTTGGTTCGAAGAAGCAGTGAACATCTGGTTTAATTTACTGTAAGACCTATTGAATGTGGAACAATGGGCAGTCTGGGGCTGGGCTGAAGATTGCCTTTCATTGTTGGTAGGCCTATCAAACATTCCAGTACAGTCCCTATAATGCAAGACGGCTCTTTCTTCAGAAACTACAAATCCCGTGAAAAGTCATATCTTATTGCGCTTTATGGGAAATGACGTGAAGGCAAAGCACATAAGCCACTGTAAATATTCAATTCGATGTGAAGATAGTACAGTGTGATTGTTGATATTACTATTTTTGGTGATTTTATATTTTATATCCATAAATCAGCATATGAAATGATCTAGTCAATTTGAAGACGTTCCTGATGGCACGTAAAAACTACAATTCCCTGCTGGTAGTTCAACCAGGAAACAGAGTTGTGATGTGGCTAACATGGGATAAACCAGAAATGGATGTGCAAGTATTTTCTGTTAAAACCATCGTTTTGCTGTTTAAAAGCATTATTTGAAGAATGAAAGGCTTCGGGTATCATCTTGCAATTTGTCTTTTATTGACGTGGCCAAATTCGTGCGTGACAGAACGAGTTGAGAGACAAACATCGTTATTAGATTTGCACGAGAGAGACGATGTTGGATTGGAACAGGATCATACAATTATTCCCGATGACAAAAAAATATCACCGAGAAACGAAGGAAATATACCTGCTGCCAACCCGCAACAAGACGGCCACGCAGAGCAATCAATCAGGTGTGATTATAGCTACCTTTGCTTTTGAATGCGTTGCCCTAGACTGCAACGGGTGAAACAGCTGTCGTTATTCGTGGATGGCGTTTGTAGAGCAAGGGTAACGTTAGGGGAGCTGACTAAACTCCACTCCATGGTGAAGGAAGTTAAAGTTAATCAGAAACTCCCTTCACCATGGAGTGGAGTTTAGTCAGCTACGGTAGTGTTTGGTAGGCCTAGGTGACCCATTGCATACGGTCGGTAGCCTACCTAAAATGAAGTCTTGTACGCTTCCTCCCCAAGCCTGGGGACGAGGTTACCTAAAATGTAATGTCAGTAACGATACTCCTTTACATTGAGACAGCCTTATGACACAGAATAACAACACACACTGACAAATTACTCTCAAATGACACCGATATATGCAGGCTAGAGCAGAGTGCACTACACCTGACCAGAGCCAGGTGCACTTTTGTTTTGACCGTAGTGTGTAGTAGCGTATTTGCATCTGACAGTGCACTAGCCTACTTCTGAACAATGTGCCCACTATGGGATAGCATAGGATGTCTCAAAAGGACACACAAAAAAAAGATAACTCTTCTTCTGTCTCCTTGTTCCAGCCTGTTAAACGACACAGATAACTACAGTAATGGCACCCTCCACGCTACCACTGTGGGTGTCAAGGCAACCCCTAAGCCAACCCCTAAGCCAACCCCTAAACCCATCCTGCCAGGTGCTGGGGTCAAGGCCCAGGAGGAGGAACAGTCCAGCGGGATGACCATATTCTTCAGCCTACTGGTCATCGGTCAGTAGTGTCTGTCCGTCCGTCCATCTTCTTCAGATTTTTTTTTTTGTGACTGTCTGCCTCCCTCTCTTTTCCTCTAATGGTGACCAAAGCTCCTATGGATTTTTAATCCTTTGTTTTTTAGATCGAGAAGAAAGTACTAAATTGTATATCCTATATTATGTGTTCATGGCCATTTATCCATACCCCATTGCTGCAACACTTAAACACTACCACTCCCTCCAATTAGGGTGATTCCTCACGAAACTATAACATAAAATAAATACAATTTTTTTGGATTTTCACTACATTTAATCCATAGATGGGTCCTTTGCAGGAAGGATTATTGACATACACTACTGTTCAAAAGTTTGGGGTCACTTAGAAATGTCCTTGTTTTCCATGAAAACATACATGAAATGACTTTGAATAGGAAATATAGCAACATGCATAGGAAATGTAGTCATTGACAAGGTTAGAAATTATGATTTTTTATTATAAATAATAATTGTGTCCTTCAAACTTTGCTTTTGTCAAATAATCCTCCATCTGCAGCAATTACAGCCTTGCAGACCTTTGGCATTCTAGTTGTCAATTTCTTGAGGTAATCTGAGGAGATTTCACCCCATGCTTCCTGAAGCACCTCCCACAAATTGGATTGGCTTGATGGGCACTTCTTACGTACCATACGGTCAAGCTGCTCCAACAACAGCTCAATAGGGTTGAGATCTTCAGTTTCTTGGCAATTTCTCGCATGGAATAGCCTTCATTTCTCAGAACAAGAATAGACTGACAAGTTTCAGAAGAAGGTTATTTGTTTCTTGCCATTTTGATCCTGTAATCGAACCCACAATTGCTGATGTTCCAGATACTCAACTAGTCTCAAGAAGGCCAGTTTTATTGCTTCTTTAATCAGCACAACAGTTTTCATCTGTGCTAACATAATTGTAAAAATGATAAACTTGGATTAGCAAACATAACGTGTCATTGGAACACAGGACTGATGGTTGCTGATAATGGGCCTCTGTACGCCTATGTAGATATTCCATTAAAAATCAGCCGTTTCCAGCTACAATAGCCATTTACAACATTAACAATGTCTACACTGTATTTCTGATCAATTTGATGTCATTTTAATGGACAAAAAAAATAGCTTTTCTTTCGAAAACAAGGACATTTCTAAGTGACCCCAAACCTTTGAATGGTAGTGTATATTTGACATTTGTAGCTTATGAAAAACAGAAAGAAAAATGCTGCTCATGCTCCCAGGTGATATTTATTTATAACAACGTTTCGACCCTTAGGTCTTCATCAGGTATCCATATCCCAGGTGAGGGTGGAAGGTCCTATATATAGGGGCAGTACTCAGTGACATCACTTCCTGAAACAGGAGGTAAAAAATGTGTAGCTTAAAGCATAATTGAAGTGGGAACATAATGCTCTATGGATTAAATTATGTGAAAATCCATAAATCATGGTCATTTTGTTCTAGTTTCATGAGGAATCACCCATTTAGTAGTGTTTTGGAGGAAGCAAGGAATGGATGACGGGGATGGATGTGGCTTCACTTCAGACAATCTAGAGAGGATGCACTCAGTCCCTGGAGATGTTCTGCCTCTTAGGAATTTAATTCCTCTGCATTAGTATCGATTAGTGCAGCCTCCAGGGTTAGATGATGTGTTCTAAATCAGATGACTAGTGTTTCCCAAATGGTGGGTCAGTCAGAGGTTGTGGCTGAATCATTTTGTTGTGGTTTAGGACTGGATCCTGGACTGGTTCCTAGACTAGATATAGTCTATTTGTTGTGTTTAGTCAGTGGGTCACAAGTACATAAAGGTTTAGTTGGATGGGAGCAGAGCACAATAAAATATAAAGTCCATAGAATTAATTCAACAAAACCAAAACAATTGTACTGTATAGTATATGAGGCTCTGTCAGGAAAGCTAGCCTACATAATGCTTATCACTTCCATGAGCTGCCAATTCATCTTTAGTGAAAGTCATCCTTTAAGTGAGGGGTTTAAATGTGTTGAGTGCTTCCTTATTCCTAAATAATCGTTAGCCTATTGGCTACACTACAGCTTTCAGGAAATGACTCAAGACCCACAATCATTAGTCTAGCTCATTAGTAAAAGGGAAAACCAAAGTGTTTGGTCCACAGATTGATGCAAGCCATCTACCCTGACGGTTTTCAACTTTATTTTCACGACACACAAATGGAAGTAGTGTTGATCAGCATAATTCAGCACTTTGGGAGATAAGAGGTTAGACATTTGATGCTGTGAATAAATAGGATACACCACAAGGCCACACTGTCTCTGTTCAGCAAGGATGCCGTACACCCACAGAACATAGCAAGTGATTCAAATGAAATGTTCTTTCTCCAACCAATTAATGTTTATTTGAGACTGTCCTGGATGTGAGCTAACCTCTGTAACACTTTATTTGGATAGTCCATCTGTAGATGCTCTACAGACCATCAGTAACATTTCAACTATCTGCTAACCCTAGCGCTAACCTTAACCCTTATCCTAACCTTAAACCTAACCCTAAACTCAACACTTACCCTAACCCTTATTCTAAACCTAACCTTAGCAAGCAGTTGCTTATCAGCAGATAGTTTGTTGATAATATCACAATTTGTAGAGCATCTACAGATGGAATATCCGGACTACCCAAATAGTGTGACCCTAACCTCTCCTTTCTGTGACCTTTGATCCTTCATGTCGCATGATGTTGATGATGTCATGTCCTAGATTTTCCCTATATTTATTTATTTATTTTCCTATATTTATCTATACTGTCATAGTGTGTGTGTGGATACAGTCAGTGTGAAAAAGAGAAAAGAGTGTACGGTTCCATATAGACACATTACTTGGTTATCTGTAATGTTACCTTGGCCTGTATCATACAGAAGAACCTTCTTACACAAACGTTTTGAAATTAATAAAAGAACACTGACACATTGACCTCTACTTTATTAGACACTATTTGCATGTTAGACTAATCTGCAATATTCTACTTTGTCTATGTTGGCCTAAGCACATGGATTGGTTCCATTTAAGTCAAATTGTGAAATTAAGCTGTAATAACATAATTGCATTCCTCATCCTCAGCATTTTTGGTTTTCTTGAGGAAGTCACATTGTCTCAAATACTGTATCCTATCTATTAAAGTGTGATCTTAACTATGTTTCATTCCCACATTGACACTGTCCCATTGTATCGTTTTTCTCAGGTATCTGCATCATATTGGTGCACCTGCTTATTAAGTTCAAACTGCACTTCCTACCGGAGAGTGTGGCTGTTGTATCCTTAGGTAAGTACCATGTGTGATGTGCAATGTATGTTGTACTCCTTTAGGTTCATACTGTTTGAGCACTTATTGGGTCTAAATGTTATTCTACATCATTGACTTGCATTGACTTGTTTTGCGAGACATATCAGTATAGACAAGTTAATTAAACTTACTTTTCAAAACTGCTTGATTTTCTTATCAATTTTTTCTTGTCTTACTATTTTCTTTTATTCATTTATTACACCATTATTTCTGTCTTACAAACCCTATTGGGTTGGACTGTTATTTCAGCACATCCACACTCTCTCTCTGTGGAGGTAGAGTATGTCATATCTCCATTTAGATCTTTGCAAGGTCACGGCGTTGGCAACAGAAATAGCCTCGCAGGTTCACACAGTCATAGTAGAATACAGTTGAAGTCGGAAGTTTACATACACCTTAGCCAAATACATTTAAACTCAGTTTTTCACAATTCCTGACATTTAATCCTAGTAAAAATTCCCTGTCTTAGCTCAGTTAGGATCACCACTTTATTTTAAGAATGTGAAATGTCAGAATAATAGTAGAGAGAATGATTGATTTATTTAAGCTTTTATTTCTTTCATCACATTCCCAGTGGGTCAGAAGTTTACATACACTCAATTAGTATTTGGTAGCATTGCCTTTAAATTGTTTAACTTGGGTCAAACGTTTCCGGTAGCCTTCCACAAGCTTCCCACAATAAGTTGGGTGAATTTTGGCCCATTCCTCCTGACAGAGCTGGTGTAACTGAGTCAGGTTTGTAGGCCTCCTTGCTCGCACACACCTTTTCAGTTCTGCCCACACATTTTCTATAGGATTGAGGTCAGGGCTTTGTGATGGCCACTCCAATACCTTGACTTTGATGTCCTTAAGCCATTTTGCCACAACTTTGGAAGTATGCTTGGGGTCATTGTCAATTTGGAAGACCCATTTGTGACCAAGCTTTAACTTCCTGACTGATGTCTTGAGATGTTGCTTCAATATATCCACATAATTTTCCTTCCTCATGATGCCATCTATTTTGTGAAGTGCACCAGTCCCTCCTGCAGCAAAGCACCCCCACAGCATGATGCTGCCACCCCTGTGCTTCACGGTTGGGATGGTGATCTTCGGCTTGCAAGCAACCCCCTTTCTCCTCTAAACATAACAATGGTCATTATGGCCAAACAGCTCTATTTTTGTTTCATCAGACCAGAGGACATTTCTCAAAAAAGTACGATCTTTGTCCCCATGTGCAGTTGCAAACCGTAGTTTGGCTTTTTTATGGTGGTTTTGGAGCAGTGGCTTCTTCCTTGCTGAGCGGCCTTTCAGGTTATGTCGATATAGGACTCGTTTTACTGTGGATATAGATACTTTTGTACCTGTTTCCTCCAGCATCTTCACAAGGTCCTTTACTGTTGTTCTGGGATTGATTTGCACTTTTTGCACCAAAGTACGTTCATCTCTAGACAGAACGCATCTCCTTCCTGAGCGGTATGACGGCTGTGTGGTCCCATGGTGTTTATACTTGCGTACTGTTGTTTGTACTGATGAATGTGGTACCTTCAGGCGTTTGGAAATTGCTCCCAAGGATGAACCAGACTTGTGGAAGTCTACACATTTTTTTCTGAGGTCTTGGCTGATTTCTTTTGATTTTCCTATGATGTCAAGCAAAGAGGCACTGAGTTTGAAGGTAGGCCTTGAAATACATCCACAGGTACACCTCCAATTGACTCAAATGATGTAAATTAGCCTATCAGAAGCTATTAAAGCCATGACATCATTTTCTGTAATTTTCCAAGCTGTTTAAAGGCACAGTCAACTTAGTGTATGTACACTTCTGACCCACTGGAATTGTGATACAGTGAATTATAAGTGAAATAATCTGTCTGTAAACAATTGTTGGAAAAATTACTTGTGTCATGCACAAAGTAGATGTCCTAACCGACTTGCCAAAACTATAGTTTGTTAACAAGACATTTGTGGAGTGGTTGAAAAACGATTTTTAATGACTCCAACCTAAGTGTATGTAAACTTCCGACTTCAACTGTAGATGCTTGTGTAAGATATTACACCGAGAGAACACACCTAAATGGAGAAGATGCTAAACTGTGTCTTGTTGTGAGGTCATTTCCCAGATTGAAGTTTTTCTGGAAAAATAGTGTTGTCTAATGCCTGTTCTCACGCACACACCACACACACACACACACACACACACACACACACACACACACACACACACAAACTAAGCCCTTTCCTCAACCCTGTGCCTAAGGGTACTTCCTCAAATACACTTTATTAGACAATATCTTTCTTATTCTTTAAAAGATAATACATTGATAGCTTACTTGGTATTAACATCCACACACTGATGCTCTTTAGGAGTTTGTATTTCCATTTCATGGAAATGTGGCCTTTTCTTAGCTTTGATGAGAATGTGAGACCTTTAAAACTGAGTGTTTTGTTAATGGGTTCGTGAACTCTTAATGATATCTTGTGGTGGTCTTTCTCTTCCAGGGATCCTGATGGGAGGCTTCATAAAGATCATTGAGTTTCATGAGCTAGCTAATTGGAAGGTACACTACACACTTTCTTTGCTCTAAATGTTTAATTCCTGCATGTTGAATGGAGAGCCTCCCTTAAAGTGCCTTTTATTCTAGGAGTAGACTGATAAACATGCACATATTTTGTGGATGAGTAGAGATGTCATTTTGTTTTGACAACTTTCTTACTGTCTATCGGAGTCTGTGTCTGCCCCAGGTCCCCAGTGCCTGTGATTCATGCTACAAGACAGGTCGTGGGAGACAATGCTCGCGAATGGATTTAGAATATTGATAAATGGCAGTTGGGACGTCGAGTGCGCATCGTCTCAATGCTCATTTTGGCTAAAACACTTGCGGACTCGCAAGTGGCCAATCGATAAGGGCTTAGTGGCCAAGTGTTCGGTTTGAGATTCAGCCTTAGTCTGGCCCGTGCCACACAGTATCATACTCTCCTTAAAAACTAAACATTTCATACACACTTACAGATATGCTACTTCTACTGTGTTCTGCCCTGCACAGTTGGCATCCAGAGGTTTACGGCAGAAATACATTGCATCCCAAAAGCTATACAAGCCAAGCCCCTCAATTTGTGTAACCCAATCTGGAGCCAACATAAACGTTTCCATGTCTGATACACACACGGTCTTCATGTTGTTTACTGTGTGATGGTGACTGAACCTATCTAAGGGTTATTTCATGAGTCTCTCACACTCCTACTCTTCCTCTTTTTTATTCTCCTCCCCTTTCTCTGTCTGCCCTCTCTCGCTCCCTGGCCCCTCTTTTTTGTTCTTCCAGCTCATCTCTGTCCCTCTGTTCTGTCTTTCCTCTTGTATTCATACAGCCTCTCCCTCCCATTCTCTCTCTTTTTCTTTGAGACAATCTCTCTTCCTCTAGTTCTCACGAGAGAGAGTTTTTTTTTCTGGGAACACAGGGGTCATTGTTCCAGAACCCGGGAGCCCCAGGGTGTTGCTGAGCCATCAGTTCCAGTAACCAGAGCCCCTCCCCCCTTACCCCACTCCATGTGGCCCCTGGTCCTCCAGAGCTGACTTTTTGCATGGATTGGGGCATTGGATGGCCGGACAGGGTTCTTTGGGATGCCGTCTCTCTCTCACTTACTGTAGTTGTGATCCATGGGTACTGGTTCTAATCCCCATATCTACAGTGCTAACCTCACACTGAGCTGTTTTTTTGGCGCTACCCCCAGGACCATGCTGCTAACTGCCATGGCCATACTCTACCAACCCCTTAGGCAATGACAGCTTGTCTTCCCTGGCTCTGCTCTCATCCTTTTCCATTCATCCCTCCATCTATGTCCTCCACTCCCCATCATGTCTACTTTTCCCTTATGTGTTTCCCTCCTGTTGTCCTTTCACTCGCTCCCTCCCTCCATCTCCCATTTCTCCTTCTCCTCCTGTGTCGTTTCTTTGCCGCCAGTTCATTTTTTTATCCCATCCTCTCCTCCTCCACTCCAACATGTTAAGTCTTTCTTTTCCCTTATGTGCTTCCCTCCTCTCCTCCTTTCTCTCCATCCATCCATCTCCCCTCTTCAGCATGTGTAGTTTCAGTTCCCTTTGTTCTTCCCTGGCAGTCCTCCTGTCATCCTTCTCCATTTCCCCCATGTCCACTGACACAGATAATGAACCAGTTTTAGGCATGGATTCTTGCTGGGTGCACTAGTGCTAATACAAGTGATGTAGTAAACCTCACACAAGGTAATGGATAATTGATTGGGTTTATATAGTCCTAGCACTTTCCCAATGCATCAAGTAAAAAAATAATAATAATAATTTTGTGCACACTGATGCACATTGCAGATCGTACAGTCGTGGTCAAAAGTTTTGAGAATGACACAAGTATTGGTCTTCACAAAGTTCAGTTCAGATGCAGTGTTATGATATATTTTTGTCAGATGTTACTATGGTATACTGAAGTATAATTACAAGCATTCCATAAGTGTCAACGGCTTTTATTGACAATTACATTACGTTTATGCAAAGAGTCAATATTTGCAGTGTTGACCCTTCTTTTTCAAGACCTCTGCAATCCGCCCTGGCATGCTGTCAATTAACTTCTGGGCCACATCCTGACTGATGGCAGCCCATTCTTGCATAATCAATTCTTGGAGTTTGTCAGAATTTGTGGGTTTTTGTTTGTCCACCCGCCTCTTGAGGATCGACCACAAGTTCTCAATGCGATTAAGGTCTGGGGAGTGTCCTGGCCATGGACCCAAAATGTTGAAGTTTTGTTCCCCGAGCCACTTAGTTATCACTTTTGCCTTATGGCAAGGTGCTCCATCATGCTGGAAAAGGCATTGGTCGTCACCAAACTGTTATTGGATGGTTGAGAGAAGTTGCTCTCGGAGGATGTGTTGGTACCATTCTTTAATCATGGCTGTGTTCTTAGGCAAAATTGTGAATGAGCCCATTCTCTTGGCTGAGAAGCAACCCCACACATGAATGGTCTCAGGATGCTTTACTGTTGGCATGACACAGGACTGATGGTAGCGCTCACCTTGCCTTCCCCGGACAAGCTTTTTTCCGGATGCCCCAAACAATTGGAAAGGGGATTCATCAGAGAAAATGACTTAACCCCAGTCCTTAGCAGTCCAATCCCTGTACCTTTTGCAGAATATCAGTCTGTCCCTGATGTTTTTCCTGGAGAGAAGTGGCTTCTTTGCTGCCCTTCTTGACACCAGGCCATCCTCCAAAAGTCTTCGCCTCACTGTGCGTGCAGATGGACTCGCACCTACCTGCTGCCATTCCTGAGCAAGCTCTGCACTGGTGGTGCCCCAATCCAGCTGAATCAACTTTAGGAGACGGTCCTGGTGCTTGCTGGACTTTCTTGGGCGCCCTGACGCCTTCTTCACAACAATTGAACCTCTCTCCTTGAAGTTCTTGATGATCCGATAAATGGTTGATTTAGGTGCAATCTTACTAGCAGCAATATCCTTGCCTGTGAAGCACTTTTTATGCAAAGCAATGATGACGGCACGTGTTTCCTTGCAGGTAACCATGGTTAACAGAGGAAGAACAATGATTTCAAGCACCACCCTCCTTTTTAAAGCTTCCAGTCCGTTATTCTAACTCAATCAGCATGACAGAGTGATCTCCAGCCTTGCCCTTGTCAACACTCTCACCTGTGTTAACGAGAGAATCACTGACATGATGGCAGCTGGTCCTTTTGTGGCAGGGCTGAAATGCAGTGGAAATGTTTTTTTGGAATTAAGTTCATTTTCATGGCAAAGAGGGACTTTGCAATTAATTGCAATTCATCTGATCACTGTTCATGACATTCTGGAGTATATGCAAATTGCCATCATTCTCAAAACATTTCACCACGACTGTAGATTGAGAGAAAAGGTAAAACAATTTCCCATCTTAGTTTCTATTTTCTCTGGGTATTCTGTTAATGGCTGTTGTCCTTATTCTCCTTCTATGGCTTCAATACCTCAGGAATACAGCAGTGTACAATTATCCCAAACTGTTGAGAAAGAGAGAGGGGGAGGGGTGTGTGTGTGGGCTGCCCATACAAGCAAGTCAGTGTGTATGTGTGTGTGCTGATTCATCCCTGTGTATTCCTACATGTGCTAGTTAAACATGTGCATGCATTCCGACCTGCATGTCAACCTACGACTCTGTCAGTGTTAATGCTAGTCTGCATGTCAACATACTACTCTGTCAGTGTTAATGCTAGCCTGCATGTCAACATACGACTCTGTCAGTGTTAATGCTAGTCTGCATGTCAACATACTACTCTGTCAGTGTTAATGCTAGCCTGCATGTCAACATACGACTCTGTCAGTGTTAATGCTAGCCTGCATGTCAACATACTACTCTGTCAGTGTTAATGCTAGCCTGCAAGTCAACCTACGACTCTGTCAGTGTTAATGCTAGCCTGCATGTCTGCGTTCTGCTCTCCAGTTCATGAATATGGTTGAGATTGACCTTTCACCTTCTGCTGCTGGCTGTTTGCTTTATGGAGCAGGTAGGCCTAGTCGCTGTGTTGCCCCGAACAACTGATGCAGGGTCAGATATATATTTTTATCCTCTAATGCTAAAGGTTAGGACTGTGGGTATGGTAATCTGTTCCTAGATCTGTGGTTAAGGGCAAGCATATGCTGCTTTATCGGAGTAGAATGCCAACTGACTACCTGAAAGTACTTACGTTTTACCCTAAACCATAATAGTACAGTGTTACCTTTCTCTAAAACACGAAAGAAGGCCCCGTACTGTATGGCTGCCGTTTTGCATGCTCCGACCCAACTTTACTATTTTGTGATTTATTTTGTTGTTTATTTATGGTCTATTTTCACGTAATGTATCCGCTATTATTTCTTACAACCGACAAGAACTCTTGAACATCAGATCGGAAATTACTTACCCCAATTCCGCCTTCTACTTCGACTCATCTGCCCTGGGCTTGTGTGTGCGTGTGTGTGTGTGTGAGAGCAGCACTCTTGAAGTCGAAGTGAAAGATGTGTTTTGACAGATCGAGGTCTGTTGCTTACATAAATAGGCCCTCTCTTTCCTGTCTTCTCATCTCTCCTTCTCTTTTCATTTTCTTTCATCACCTTTCCACTCCTCGCTCCCACTGACTGCAGTCACCTGAATAAAAATGAAAAATAACTAAAGGGTACTACATTGCCAAAGAGGAAACGAGGTTGTGTGTGTTAACCACCATGTCTCCCTATAGGAAGAGGAGATGTTTCGTCCCAACATGTTCTTCCTCCTGCTCCTGCCGCCCATCATCTTCGAATCAGGATACTCTCTACATAAGGTGTGTGTGGTGTGTGTTTTTACGAGCGTGTGTGACTGTGTGTTTTACATCTGTTTCCTCTTGGTGTACTGTGATATTTGGTGCTCATCTCTCCACCTCCATGTGTTCTGTTTGCCAGGGTAACTTCTTCCAGAACATTGGTTCCATCACACTGTTTGCTGTCATCGGCACGGCCATCTCTGCCTTCATCGTAGGAGGAGGGATCTACTTCCTGGGACAGGTGAGGCTTCTAGAAGTCTCTATCCCCCATTCCACATATCTGTTGTAGCTAATCCACCACCAGGGCTTGACTGATGAGTAGTTCATTAGTTTAGTGAGTTGTCTAGTGTTGAACTTTAATGTAGAATGTCACAATGAAATAGAATGGCTTGGGGACCCTGGAGACCGGCTTGGAAATCACTGTTCTAGAATTAAATAGAATGGCTTGGGGAGACCGGTTTGGAAATCACTGTTCTAGAATTAAATAGAATGGCTTGGGGTGACCGGTTTGGAAATCACTGTTCTAGAATTAAATAGAATGGCTTGGGGTGACCGGTTTGGAAATCACTGTTCTAGAATTAAATAGAATGGCTTGGGGTGACCGGTTTGGAAATCACTGTTCTAGAATTAAATAGAATGGCTTGGGGAGACCGGTTTGGAAATCACTGTTCTATAATTAAATTGATTTGCAATGAATTGATTTGTGTAAAAAAACGTATTCAAGATGTACAATGTATTCCCAGAGGATAGCACTTAAAAGTATGAATTAGAACGCATGTTTCCAAAGGTGCCCTCGACGGTAACATATTTTTGGTAACATTTTTCATAGGTTACCAAACATTTCACTGGCATTGACACAACAAGTGTGATTGCATTGTCAGTCCAGGAATATGTGTGAGAAACTGAGGAACCTTTCACAAAACAACCACAAAATAGTAATGAGCATGAGCAGTCTTTTGAGACATGCGGCACTCCTCAGTGTTGCAAACTGTTGTGCAATGCTGCATCACTGAACAAATCCCACCAAATGGTTTGTATTGCATATGAGTGATGTTTCCTGTCTCTCTCTCTTTCTCACAGGCCGATGTGATCTACAAGATGAGTATGACAGACAGGTGAGGAGATCAGTATGACTGACAGACAGACAGGTGAGGAGATCAGTATGACTGACTGACAGACAGACAGGTGAGGAGATCAGTATGACTGACTGACAGACAGACAGGTGAGGAGATCAGTATGACTGACTGACAGACAGACAGGTGAGGAGATCAGTATGACTGACTGACTGACAGACAGACAGGTGATGAGATCAGTATGACTGACTGACAGACAGACAGGTGATGAGATCAGTATGACTGACTGACAGACAGACAGGTGAGGAGATCAGTATGACTGACTGACAGACAGACAGGTGAGGAGATCAGTATGACTGACAGACAGACAGGTGAGGAGATCAGTATGACTGACTGACAGACAGACAGGTGAGGAGATCAGTATGACTGACTGACAGACAGACAGGTGAGGAGATCAGTCTGACTGACTGACAGACAGACAGGTGAGGAGATCAGTATGACTGACTGACAGACAGACAGGTGAGGAGATCAGTATGACTGACAGACAGACAGGTGAGGAGATCAGTATGACTGACTGACAGACAGACAGGTGAGGAGATCAGTATGACTGACTGACAGACAGACAGGTGAGGAGATCAGTATGACTGACTGACAGACAGACAGGTGAGGAGATCAGTATGACTGACTGACAGACAGACAGGTGAGGAGATCAGTATGATCAGTATGACTGACTGACAGACAGGTGAGGAGATCAGTATGACTGACAGACCGACAGACAGGTGAGGAGATCAGTATGACTGACAGACAGACAGACAGGTGAGGAGATCAGTATGACTGACAGACAGACAGACAGGTGAGGAGATCAGTATGATCAGTATGACTGACTGACAGACAGGTGAGGAGATCAGTATGACTGACTGACAGACAGACAGGTGAGGAGATCAGTATGACTGACTGACTGACAGACAGGTGAGGAGATCAGTATGACTGACTGACAGACAGACAGGTGAGGAGATCAGTATGACAGACAGACAGACAGACAGGTGAGGAGATCAGTATGACTGACAGGTGAGGAGTTTACCTGTGTAGCTACTAGGGTTGGGCGTTATCCAGATTTGTATACCTTCATACCGTTCCTGTACCATACCGGGGTATATGGTATTAATGGCAGTGCACACAAGGGGCTTTATTTCAAAAAGATATACACTGAGGAGACAAAACATTACGAATACCTGCTCTTTCCATGACATAGACTGACCAGGTGAAAGCTGTGATCCTTATTGATGTCACTTGTTAAATCCATTTAAATCAGTGTAGATGAAGGGGAGGAGACGGGTTAAAGAATGATTTTTAATCCTTGAGACAATTGAGACATGGATAGTGTATGTGTGCCATTCAGAGGGTGAATGGGCAAGACAAAATATTTAAGTGCCTTTGAATGGGGTATGGTAGTAGGTGCCAGGCGCACAGGTTTGTGTCAAGAACTGCAACGCTGCTGGGTTTTTCATGCTCTAGTTTCCTGTGTGTATCAAGAATGGTCCCAGCATCCCTGTGGAACGCTTTCAACACCTTGTATAGTCTCTGCCCAGACAAATTGAAGCTGTTCTGTGGGCAAAAGGGGGGGCAGCAGGGATTGATTATCTCTGCTGTAACTAAGAAGCTTGATCTTGCAGGCTAGCCACTTGGCTATCAAGGTAGCAAACCAAATGCATAGCTGGAGCCCTGAGCTGGATATAATTTATTTGTGATCATTTATCTTAGATAGTTAACTTGTTATAAGCAGTGGCGTCCCCTCCCCCAAACCCCGGTATACGGTATACCGCCAAAGCCTAGTAGCTACAGTGTTATCTACTTAACAATAGTGTATCCTTTCATTAAAAAAGCAGATATTTTCCTCTCCACACGGACTGAGCATATTTCCAGTGCTGAGGAAAGGAGAGGAGGGGAACAGCCTTAGGATGAGGAAGTGGTGTGTTTGTGGGTTCTCCCAATGTCTCTGTAGTCATATGCTGTTGAGTGTCTGTTGTCAGTAGTCAGTGTGTTTTTGTGAATCAATCTCTGCCTTTCTGTGTGTAAGTTTTCCTTGACTATGTGTGATCTACCCTTTTCCTACTGTTTTTAACCATGATTTAAACAGCCTGTAAAATAATTGCAAATCCAAAGCTTTGTCCAACAAATGTTTGTCCCACTCTCTCCTGTAGCTTTGCGTTTGGTTCTCTGATCTCGGCTGTGGACCCCGTAGCAACCATCGCCATCTTCAATGCCCTCAACGTGGACCCTGTCCTCAACATGCTGGTGTTTGGAGAGAGCATCCTCAACGACGCGGTCTCCATCGTACTCACCAAGTACATCATCCTCCTACTCATCCCCTTTTCCCTCATCCTCCTCTTCCTCCACATACTGTTTTATCTAGGCACTACATTTTATCAAGGCACTACATGTGTATCTTCTGGTAAAGGCCAGTATAATGAGTATACTTCTTAGAGTCGGTGCACTCACCTTCTGTCTCTGTGTTGTACTTGTAAATGTCAGATGAGCTGCCATGCTCCTCTGGGGCCTGGCCAGTCTTCTCCTGACCTTTGACCTTTTGACCTACTCTGCTTTGTCTGTCTGCTTTATGCTGATAGAAAGAACAACATAAACACAACAAGCTCTGAGGAAAGAGACGGTGACTATTTCACAGCCTAACAGAGGCATGCAGAGTGACATTACTGACACACCTACAGCCTAACCATCAGAAACATGGCAGAATGACAAGACAATGTCTCATCTGTTGCCAAGCCTTTCTTTTCACCTACACAACATGACCAAAAGTATGTGGACACCTGCTCGTTGAACATCTCATTCCAAAATCATGGGTATTAATATGGAGTTGGTCCTCCCTTTGCTGCTATAACAACCTCCACTCTTCTGGGAAGGCTTTCCACTAGATGTTGGAACATTGCTGCGGGGACTTGCTTCCATTCAGCCACAAGAGCATTAGTGAGGTCGGGCACTGATGTTGGGCGATTAGGCCTGGCTTGCAGTCGGCGTTCCAATTCATCCCAAAAGTCTTCGATGGGGTTGAGGTCATAGCTCTGTGCAGGCCAGTCAAGTTCTTCCACACCGATCTTGACAAACCATTTCAGGTATGGACCTTGCTTTGTGCTCAGGGGCATTGTCATGCTGAAACAGGAAAGGGCCTTCCCCAAACTGTTGCCATAAAGTTTGAAGCACAGGATTGTCTAGATTGTCATTGTATGCTGTAGCGTTAACATTTCCCTTCACTGGAACAAAGGGGCCTAGTCCAAACCATGAAAAACTGCCTTTCCTCCACCAAACTTGGCACTATGCATTGGGGCAAGTAGCGTTCTCCCGGCATCCGCCAAACCCATATTTGTCCGTCGGACTGCCAGATGGTGAAGATTGCTTCAGAGAACGTGTTTCCACTGCTCCAGAGTCCAATGGCAGCGAGCTTTACACCACTGCAACATACACTTGGCATTGCGCATGGTGATCTTTGGCTTGTGTGCAGCTGCTCGGCCATGGAAACCCATTTCATGAAGCTCCTGACGAACAGTTCTTGTGCTGACGTTGCTTCCAGAGGTAGTTTGGAACTCGGTAGTTAGTGTTGCAACCGTGGACAGACTATTTTTACGCGCTTCAGCACTCGGCGGTCCCGTTCTGTGAGCTTTTGTGGCCTACCACTTCGCGGCTGAGCCATTGTTGCTCTTAGATGTTTCCACTTCACAATAACAGCGCTTACAGTTGACCGGGGCAGCTCTAGCAGGGCAGAAGTTTGACCAACTGACTTATTGGAAAGGTGGCATCCTATGATGGTGCCATATTGAAAGTCACTGAGCTCTTCAGTAAAGCCATTCTACTGCCAATCTCTGTCTCTGTCTGTCTGTCACTACCATGGTGCTCTCACGTGTTGCCTCGCCCGTATATAGCGGGTAGCGGGTGTTACCAACTTATGGGAACACCTTCCTAGAGAGCAGCAGACCGCTCCTTGACTCTCTCACATTACCACCATGTGACTGACACCTAGCCGTAACGTGCTAAGTAGCCATGCTAGCCAGATAATGGTAGTAATTGCACTAGCTGTAAAAACACGTGCCACTGCCAGATCATTAGCACTATTTGGTGGTATCAATGATTGAATACTCTGGCTGCTATTTGATCTAGCCTGGTTACCTCTTCTGTTCTCTATTGTTCCTCAAGCAAGGGGGGAGGGGGATGACATCACGGATTAACATCAGAGCAACACCTTGAATGCCCTACTACTTGAAGTTTGCAGTTGTCTTAAAAACACTATTTTGCTCAACATATTTTTTTTTACACTTTACTGTGTGTACTTTACTGTATTTATACTTGGAATATTGCATTTCAACAGTAAAAGTTCAAAAATTGCTGAAGGACATCTTTAAGAGTGCTTGAGCCACACTGGAGTGCCAGACCCTGAGATCAAACAATAACATCCTTTGCTAAAAACAAAACTACCAAACTACTTGGGTGCCCTTTCTGTAACCACCTGCCACTAATGGGTTGAAACAGACCAAACACGCTCCAGTAGCCAAGGTCCCAATCTGTTTCTGTTCTGTTTCACTTGACTAGGACAGAGGAAGAGACTGGGACAGAGACAGACGACTGTTTTATTTTAACCCATTAGTGACAGGTTCGTAGTGCTGGAGCGATTAACCGAAATGTAGGTAATTTTTTTGACTTTGGTTCAATTATTTCAATTCAGTTTTTTTCCCTCTAGAGAAATAGAGCAAAGTGCGCATTGAGCTCAGAGATAAATCAGATCAAGCCTGAACTGTGCGATGTAGAAGGGAGTTGTAGTTTCCAACAGTCCAATATTCTACTTAGTTTAGTGCAGAAAACGTGTTAATTGACTACAATGACCATTATCCATTGCGTGACCAACTTTGTCTGGTCTGTGTGGTTCTTTTTATGCCTACTACATTAGGTTATAGCTTCGTGTGTTGCAGACACTGAGAGGTAAGAGACAGAAGAGGGATAGAGAGCAGTTGCTACTGTATTTCTACCTGAAAATACATGATCTAAGAGTGATTGATAGTTGGTATTCAGCAGTCATAAAAATATGCCTTATTTACAAAATAGGGATTTTATCAGACAGCATAGGCAGCAGCTCTGTAGAGATGAGATGATGACTTGGAATGAAACATCAAATAAAACAATTGTAATATAAACCTGAAATATTTTGGTAAAGTAATGTGAATAAATAATGGTTAATAAGTGATAAGCAGTAATTGGCAGTCACTTCCATCACAGGACTTTTATTCATTGTTTTATTCTGTGGGACAGCATTCAACCCATATAATGCATAGTGCATTACATGTTTTTATTTTTTTAGTATCGAAATCCGTGATTTATTGTTTTATGATCTAACTAAAACCGAACCGACCTCAAAAAGCACTAATCGCTCAGTACTACAGGTTAGTTTTATAGTTCTTAGTAAATGTCCTTGTTTGATTGAAGGAACTGGGCCTATTGTATTCAGACATCAGATATACTGTGTCCCTTGTGTCATCTTTGACTGACTATGTTACAGGGAAATACTTTTTAATTTTTTTAACTAGGCAAGTCAGTTAAGAACAAATTCTTATTTACAATGACGGCCTACACCGGCCAAACCTGGACAATGCTGGGCCAATTATGCGCCGCCCTATGGAATCGAACCAGGGGGTCTGTAGTGACGCCTCAAGCACTGAGATGCAGTGCCTTGGACTGCTGCGCCACTCAGGAGCCCCGTGATGTCATCCCCCTCCCCCCTTGCTTGAGGAACAATAGAGACTTGTCATGTCTCCAATGTGTACAGAGCAATCTGATAACCCTGTGTTGGGAGAACAGGTTCTCACACAGACGGGCAGGAAGACACACACACACACATACACTTATGCACATTGCAAATAGTAGATTGAGAGAAGGTTAAACATTTTTTTTAGTGATGCAACGTCACTGCCCTCTTGTGTGACATCATATTAGTGCATGTTGGATGAATTACTCTATGGCCTTCTGGCAAAATGAAAAGCATACACACTTGCAGGCTGAATCTTTTAGTTCAAATTGGTTACATATTCCCTCCCCAAGGTAATCTATTATAATGTATTATATTTCCCAAGTAATTATTGACTTACATAAAACCATATTAAATACTCTATGCCTAAAATCACACTGATGTATTCTTTTCCCTCTTTATCTCATTGTGTCATTCAGTACGGCGGAGGGTTTTGCCCGGGATGATAACGCCATGGTAACGGGCTGGGAGACGTTCCTCCAGGCGTTGGGATACTTCCTCAAGATGTTCTTCGGTTCCGCTGCCCTCGGAACCCTCACTGGACTCATATCTGCCATCGTATCCTCTCTGTGTGTGTGTGTGTGTGATTGAGTGTTTTGGGTAGTATGTTGATAATATTTCCATTTAACATCTTCATACACCTTGTAAACACGAGCCTGTTACAGTTTTACCCTTAACCCTTGACCCCTGTGCCAGTTCCTGAAACACTTTGACCTGAGGAAGACTCCGTCTTTAGAGTTTGGCATGATGATCATCTTTGCCTACCTGCCCTACGGCCTGGCAGAGGGCATCAAACTCTCTGGTGAGTCCTCTCATGTCAGTGTATACGCACGCACACAATGAAATGTCATTCATTTTTCTACGCAATTGCTACCGTCTCGTTCACCCCCCCCCTATCTCTCTGTGCAGGTATCATGTCTATCCTGTTTTCAGGGATTGTGATGTCACACTACACCCATCACAACCTGTCTCCTGTCACTCAGATCCTGATGCAGCAGACCCTCCGCTCGGTGGCCTTCATGTGTGGTCAGCACTCCTCTTTCTGCCTCACCAGTCCTTTCCCCCATATCCTGTTGTAAAAAACAATGACTTGTGTTATTTATTTTTATTTATTTAACCAGGTAAGACCCATTAAGGTTAAAAAAAAATATTACAAAAAAATACAAAATACACACAAAAGACAAAGCGTCACAAGTTTATGTTTTCTTCTCAACAGAGACGTGTGTGTTTGCCTTCCTGGGTCTCTCCATCTTCAGCTTCCCTCACAAGTTTGAGCTTTCCTTCGTCATCTGGTGTATAGTAAGTACTCCCAACTGTAGTGACCAGGTATAGCCTGGCATTACTTACCAACCTGTAGTGACCAGGTATAGCCTGGCATTACTTACCAACCTGTAGTGACCAGGTATAGCCTGGCATTACTTACCAACCTGTAGTGACCAGGTATAGCCTATCATTACTTACCAACCTGTAGTGACCAGATATACATTACCAGTCAAAAGTTTGGACACACTTACTCATTCCAGGGTTTTTCTTTATTTTTTACTATTTTCTACATTGTAGACTAATAGTGAAGACATCAAAACTATAAAATAACACCTATGGAATCATGTAGTAAACTAAAAAGTGTTAAACAAATCAAAATATATTTTATATTGGAGATTCTTCAAATAGCCACCCTTTGCCTTGATGACAGCTTTTCACACTCTTGGCATTCTCTCAACCAGCTTCACCTGGAATGCTTTTCCTTCACTCTGCGGTCCGACTCATCCCAAACCATCTCAATTGGGTTGAGGTCGGGGGATTGTGGAGGCCAGGGCATCTGATGCAGCACTCCATCACTCTCCTTCTTGGTAAAATAGCCCTTACACAGCCAGGAGGTGTGTTGAGTCATTGTCCTGTTGAAAAACAAATGATAGTCCCACTAAGTCAAAACCAGATGGCGTATCACTGCAGAATGCTGTGGTAGCCATGCTGGTTAAGTGTGCCTTGAATTCTAAATAAATCACAGACAGTGTCACCAACAAAGCACCCCCACACCATAACACCTCCTCCTCCATGCTTTACGGTGGGAAATACACATGCGGAGATCATCCGTTCACCCACACCGCGTCTCACAAAGCCACAGCGATTGGAACTAAAAATCTCACATTTGGAGACCAGACCAAAGGACACATTTCCACCGGTCCTATTGTCTATTGCCCGTGTTTCTTGGCCCAAGCAAGTCTCTTCTTATTATTGGTGTCCTTTAGTAGTGGTTTCTTTGCAGCAATTCGACCATGAAGGTCTCCTCTGAACAGTTGATGTTGAGATGTGTCTGTTACTTGAACTCTGTGAAGCATTTATTTAGGCTGCAATTTCTGAGGCTGGTAACTCTAATGAACTTATCCTCTGCAGCAGAGGTAACTCTGCGTCTTCCATTCCTGTGGTGGTCCTCATGAGAGCCAGTTTCATCATAGCGCTTGATGGTTTTTGCGACTGCACTTGAAGAAACTTTCAAAGTTCTTGAAATTTTCTGGATTGACTGACCTTCATGTCTTAAAGTAATGATGTTGTTTCTCTTTGCTTATTTGAGGTGTTCTTGCCATAATATGGACTTGGTCTTTTACCAAATAAGGCTATCTTCTGTATACCCCCTACCTTGTCACAACACAACTGATTGGCTCAAACGCATTAAGAAGGAACAGATTAACTTTTAAGAGAGCACACCTGTTTAAGCACACCTATTTAAATGCATTCTCATGAAGCTCGTTGAGAGAATGCCAAGAGTGTGCAAAGCTGTCATCAAGGCAAACGGTGGCTATTTGAAGAATCTCATATATAAAATATAATTTGATTTGTTTAACACTTTTTTGGTTACTACATGATTCCATAGGTGTTATTTCATAGTTTTGATGTCTTCACTATTATTCTACAATGTAAAAATAAAGAGAAACCCATGAATGAGTAGTTGTGTCCAAACTTTTGACTGGCAGTGTATCCTAGCATTACTACCAACTTGTAGTGACCAGGTATAGCCTAGCAATGTTCCCTCTAAGATGCTCCCCGGGACTGCCGAGCAGAAATATCAGCGCGCGCAGAGAAGCACGAGATTGAACTTCACTCAACTTTCTAGAGTTTTCCCCGTTAGTTAACACTATCAACATTTCCCTTTACTGTGGGAATTGTTATTGAATCGACACAATATTAGCCACTTTCAATGCAACATACCGAAACGAACTATGCAAGACTTAAGTGTGCAAAAATAACTATGCAAGAGATTTTGTTGTAGGCAGAATGCATCAGAGTAGGATTTTATTGCATTGACAGGCACGACTCAGGCCCGGTGCGCCATAACCAATCAGAGCTGCAGTAGGCCTATATGCAGACCATTGCCATATATGGATCTGTGCCATTCACTTTGAACTGGACTGTTTTTACAGCATGAGTGATAGTGAGTAGATGCACTTGTTTTGAGATCAAAGCGAGAGCTACTTGTAGGGACGTGTGCACATTTGTGCATTTGTTCATATCCTTTGCTCGTTAGTGAGTTATTAGCCCAGTTACAGATAATTTGTAGTCAGCAAAAAGGGAAGTTATTGCTTCGTACAAGAGCACAAAACGTGTGCTTTTCTAGACATCTTTGAAAAGTGAGTTAGGTAAAGAGCTTTATTTTGTCTTAAAGGGGCAGTGTTTTATTTTGAGACAGGCTTGAATAAGCTAAGTAGCCAATAGGCAGAGGGTAGCATAATTTGTCTGATTCTCTGTAATAATGGTATGGGAAAAATGATGTATTTTATTTTGTAAAGTGGTTTCTTGCATCATTTTCAGTCACATCCTTGTCTGAAGGACAAGTGGGTGAACAGGTTAATGTCAAGCCCTGCATGTTTTTTTCAAAAGTCTCATGGAATGTATGTAGGCCTACATTGAACTGCACACATTGGCTGCTACTGTAGGCTGAACAATAGAACAGCTATTTCCATGTTAAATGTTATGGGATGCATTTTCTCCATTGTTTTTGATGGTAGGCCACTCTGGTAGGCCGACATTATGATCAAATAGCCACAGGAGCCTACTTGGCAACTGTTTAAAACTAATTTAAAGCGGGTACAGCCTCAGTGTTTGCAGTAAACACGTGCCGGAAGTTGCACAGAATGTTCACAACTTTCAAGTTTGCACTCAGCAGACCTGAAATTTGCTCAGTGATGAGGGAACATTGCCACCTAGCATTAGCATTCTATACTACACTACAACGGGTTGAGCCGAGAGTTAGGGTAGGTTTAGGGTTGAGCCGAGATGTGGACATAAGGGTAGGGTTAGGGTTGAACCAGGATGTGGACATGAAGTTAGGGTTAGGGGTAGAGGTTAGGGTTAGTGGTAGAGGTTAGGGTTTAACCAGGATGTAGACATGAAGCTAGGGTTAGGGGTAGAGGTTAGGGTTTTTCCAGGATGTAGACATGAAGTTAGGGTTAGGGGTAGAGGTTAGGGTTTAACCAGGATGTGGACATGAAGTTAGGGTTAGGGGTAGAGGTTAGGGTTTTTCCAGGATGTAGACATGAAGCTAGGGTTAGGGGTAGAGGTTAGGGTTTAACCAGGATGTAGACATGAAGCTAGGGTTAGGGGTAGAGGTTAGGGTTTAACCAGGATGTGGACATGAAGCTAGGGTTAGGGGTAGAGATTAGGGTTTAACCAGGATATAGACATGAAGCTAGGGTTAGTGGGTAGAGATTAGGGTTTAACCAGGATGTAGACATGAAGCTAAGGTTAGGGGTAGAGGTTACTGTTTGTTCTGAGCTTTGTATTCTACCTCTCTCCAGGTGCTGGTGTTAGTAGGTCGGGCCGTGAATATTTTCCCTCTCTCCTTCCTGCTCAACTTCTTCAGAGACCACAAGATCACACCCAAGATGATGTTCATCATGTGGTTCAGTGGTAAGTAGAGCATTTCTCCACTACTCTAATACACCTCTGTCGGTTTGGCTCTACTGTCCATCCCTCACTCCTCTCCTCTGTTAGGTCTGAGAGGTGCCATCCCCTATGCCCTGAGCCTTCATCTTGGACTAGAGCCCATAGAGAAGCGCCAGTTGATTGGCACCACCACCATCATCATTGTCCTCTTCACCATCCTCCTCCTTGGCAGCGGGACCATGCCCCTCATCCGCATCATGGACAACGAGGAGAGCCAATCCCGACGCAAGAGCAAGAAGGACATCAACCTCAGCAAGACGGAGAAAATGGTAAAAAACCTGGCAGTGATTTACCCTAGTTCATGTAGACATACACAAGCAGACCGATGTTAATGAACACACGCTAGCACTCTCTTTCTGGTAAAGAGGTTTCTTGTGGTGTTGCCTCTCCTCTCGTATGGTGTCAGTCCCTTCCTGTTGTCTCTGTATTGGTGTTGCCTCTCCTCTCGTATGGTGTCAGTCCCTTCCTGTTGTCTCTGTATTGGTGTTGCCTCTCCTCTCGTATGGTGTCAGTCCCTTCCTGTTGTCTCTGTATTGGTGTTGCCTCTCCTCTCGTATGGTGTCAGTCCCTTCCTGTTGTCTCTGTATTGGTGTTGCCTCTCCTCTCGTATGGTGTCAGTCCCTTCCTGTTGTCTCTGTATTGGTGTTGCCTCTCCTCTCGTATGGTGTCAGTCCCTTCCTGTTGTCTCTGTATTGGTGTTGCCTCTCCTCTCGTATGGTGTCAGTCCCTTCCTGTTGTCTCTGTATTGGTGTTGCCTCTCCTCTCGTATGGTGTCAGTCCCTTCCTGTTGTCTCAGTGTTGTGGTGTTGCCTCTCCTCTCGTATGGCGTTAGTCCCTTCCTGTTGTCTCAGTGAGAAGAACACTTCAAAGGCCTTACTCACGCAAGCATCAGTCACATGAGACCAGGAGACGAAGCCGATCACAAACAGTAGAAATATTTCATCAGCCTTTCTCCCTCCCTCATTCGCGCTCTCTTTCTCACTAGTTCATTCATCCCTCTGCTTTTCCCCTCTCTTTCTTGGTATCTGTTCCCTCTCCCTCCCTTTATCTCTCCCTCCCTACCTCCCCACCCTTCTCATCCCTCCCTCCCTTCTCCCTCCTCCCTCCTCCTCCCTCCCCCTGTCCCCAGGGTAATGCCCTAGAGTTGGAGCACCTGTCTGAGTTGACAGAGGAGGAGTATGAGGCTCAGATCTACCAGAGGCAGGACCTGAAGGGCTTCATGTGGCTGGATGCCAAATACCTCAACCCCTTCTTCACACGACGACTCACACAGGAGGTAAGGGCCATGTCAGAGTTTGTGTCCCTCATTCTTAAACAGCAAGTGTGTGTGTGACATGTAATCCCACCTTGGTTTTAGCTGTGCCACGCTCCCTGACACCATGTTTAATTGGTGTATACACATGCATGCACATATGTTCATATTTGATTCATAAGCACCCAGTCATATTAGTTTGAAAGATGCATACATCTCCCTTGTTCTCCACTCCCTTGAATTTCTCAGCTGTATTCCGTTGCTGTGAGTTTGAGTGTCTGTGCATTTTCTTTCTGTGCGTTTGTGTTTGTGTTTGTGTGTGTGTGTGTGTGTGTGTGTGTGTGTGTGTGTGTTTTCTCTGTGTGTGTTCCAGGACCTCCTGCATGGTCGGATCCAGATGAAAACTTTGACCAATAAGTGGTACGAGGAGGTCCGACAGGGCCCGTCTGGTTCTGAGGACTATGAAGACGAGATTGAGCTACTCTGAACCCAACACACACACCTGAGTGTCGATGAATGGGCGGAAGATGAACAGGGCGTGTGTCCTGGATTCAGAGTGTGTATGAAAGGACAGGAGACCGCAGAGAGGAACGCTTGTGGAGGAATACCACTTGTTTCTGTTTCTTCTGTGCGTTTCTCACCTGTGTGTTCTTGACCACTAATGACTATTGTCATTCTCTGTGGACTATACCACTCTGCAGCCCACCTCCCCCACCTCACACCACTACCACTCCCCTACACCATTTGATTTGAGCCAATCGAAAATGCACTGTCTGTGATGTCTGACAAACCGGGTGAAGCTGGGAACTGGCAATCACACGTGAATTTGCCATTATACCATGTAATGATACTGAAATTGATGTGACCATAAGGCTTTTCCAAGTGCCAACATGTTACTACTCAGCTGTACACAGTAACTACAGATAAGGTGCATTGAACATTGATTGAATCGTGGCCTAAGGATAGTGGCCAAATTCTGACCCTTGTGTGTGTATGTAGTTACATGAAATTTTACCAAGAAAACAGAATCCATGTAACTACATTTTATTTGACAGAGGTTTGGAGGACTAGGGTTACAAAAGCGGGTTGAAGGGAATCAAAAAGGAACTCCTGTGAAGAGAGAGAGAAGCCTCTCTAGCAAAGCAATATTACAACACTTTTTTATTGTTTAGTTCACCTTTCAATGTGCTTTTACATATGCTGATAACACAATTTGAATGTATGCTTTATAAACTGCTTATAAGCATTATTGCAATAATTATTTTATTTTTTCATATGTATGATACCAGGTAATATTACTATATAACATGATTTATATAGTTATAATAATAATTTGATTATAATAGTAATAGTAGTTGATCAACAGTTTATAAGCAGGCTTTTTAATAAGGAGATATCAGTGTATTTCTTCATGTGAATCACTTTATGATGGAGACAAGGCACCAATGAATGTCTGGGTGATGGGGGGGGTGGAGGTCTTGTGAAGTGTATATTTATTTATCTTTTATATTTATTGGTTGATCTAATTTTATTTGTTGCTGGGATGAAGGCTTTTCTACAAACTCTTGTTCCACTGGGCATTGCTGAATAACACATAATGAAGATAGAAAGTGGTATTTTTCATTTGAAAGAATGTGAATTAAATTGGCTTAAAGTTATACATAATACAGACATGGGTTGTCATGTATGATTCATTCTTGTGTTTAATTATTGCACACACCTATCCAACCCTCTCAGATCAATGTGAAGTGCCTAGCCCTAGGGGGGATAGGAGCGAGGGGTCGATTTGGTGTTGAGTACTAATGTATACTGCAGGTTTATTAAAAGATGTTTCATGTTCAAAGATATATAACTTTCTAAAAGTTAACATGCTGCATATGACTTTGATCATACACACACACACACACACACACTCTCTCGCTCTGATCCATCTAAAAGCTGCTTAAGTTTACTCTCCTATTACCCAAATCACAGAAGCCGACCAATGGTATGATTGCTTTTACGAGGATGACCCCAGGCATTGCTCTGGGATTGGCATAAATCCAGGTTCTTTGATCATAATCCTGGAAGGCAGAAGTTGTTTTAAAAATGTTCAGATATGTTTTTCTCGTTTTTGGACATTTTCATTTGAAGGAATGTAAAGAACCCTGTCAGTTCTGTATGTTGCAATTCCAGGTCTGAGATTTTCTAAGATTGCCCCTGCCTGTAGATGCTGCGTCTACACATGTTATCTGGATGCTGCTTAATTGCTACACATGTTATCTGGATGCTGCTTAATGAATACACATGTTATGTTAGGTTGAGTCTCGTCTGCTGTCCCTCCATTCCCAGGCCAGGTTGTCTTGGTTAGCTACTAGTTTGCCTGAGACGTGTTGCAACATGGGAGCAATAATGAACACATCCCTTCTCTCTCCATCATCTCAACCTGACAGATGACGTGGTATTAATATTGATGTAAGGTGGCATTTAGTACAAGACCTCCACATGATTTATTGACAGCATATGGTAGTGGATGTTTCTCTGTCGTTATCTTGTTCTCTCTCTCTTTCTCCATACAGCAGCATGAGCCAATTAGCCCCAGTCTCTCCATAGGAGAAGATTAAAAAGTATATCTTGACAGGAAAATGGGGGTTGGCTTGAAGATCATTAGACTACTGAAATAGGTTAAGAGTGTGGTCATGCTGTGTGTTTATAAACCTGACCAGATTACAGGAAATGGCACACCACCGGTCAGGTCAAATCTCATCTCTCAGGTTATTTTGAGCAGCTTCCATATCCAAAAGATTAGCTAAATGATCACATTATTCAAAGATCTGAACATCCCATGCAACGTGGTCCTCTGTAGCTCAGCTGGTAGAGCACGGCGCTTGTAACGCCAAGATAGTGGGTTCGATCCCCGGGACCACCCATACACAAAAATGTATGCACGCATGACTGTAAGTCACTTTGGATAAAAGCGTCTGCTAACTGGCATATTATTATTATTATTATTATTATTATTATTATCCCATTTAGTCCCACACTGGGATGATCAGTAGTTGTAGTAATCGGTTCTGACCAGTAGGGGGATCTATGTCCACAGTTTTAGTCCCACCATAGGTTGTGAAGTGTGGTACAATAGTCACGTAAACACATTCTGTAAAGCATCATTCATCAGTGCATTCACCTGTACTTTGCAGAGGCACTGTTTAAACTGTGTAAGATTACAGTGTAAAATTTACAGTGCCTTCGGAAAGTATTCAGACCCCTTGACTTTTTCCACATTTTGATATGTTACAGCCTTATTCTAAAATTTTCCCTCGTCAATCTACACACAATACCCCTTAATGACAAAGCGAAAACAGGTTTTTTGACATTTTTGCAAATGTAAAATAAAATAAAAAATCTGAAATACCTTATTTACATAAGTGTTCAGACCTTTTGCTATGAGACTCGAAATTGAGCTCCGGTGCATCCTGTTTCCATTGATCATCCTTGAGATGTTTCTACAACTTGATTGTAGTCCACCTGTGGTGAATTCAACTGATTGGACATGATTTGGAAAGGCACACACCTGTCTATATAAGCTCCCACAGTTGACAGTGCATGTCAGAGCAAAAACCAAGCCATGAGGTCGAAGGAATTGTCTGTAGAGCTCCGAGACAGGATTGTGTCAAGGCACAGATCTGGGGAAGGGTACCAAAAAATGTCTGCAGCATTGAAGGTCCCCAAGAACACAGTGGCCTCCATCATTCTTAAATGGAAGAAGTTTGGAACCACCAAGACTCCTAGAGCTGGCCGCCCGGCCAAACTGAGCAGTCAAGGTAGAAGGGCCTTGGTCAGGGAGGTGACCAATAACCCCATGGTCACTCTGACAGAGCTCCAGAGTTCCTCTGTGGAGATGTAACGTAACAAAGTGGAAAAAGTCAAGGGGTCTGAATACTTTCCAAAGGCACTGTATTTATAAAGCCCGTTTTTCATCAGCAGATGTCACAAAGTGCCATGCAGAAACCCAGCCTAAAACCCCAAACAGCTAGCAATGCAGATATAGAAGCACAGTGGCTAGGAAAAACTCCATAGAAAGGCCGGAACCTAGGAAGAAACCTAGAAAGGGACCCAATTCAAAATCAAATTTTATTTGTCAAATGCGCAAAATACAACAGGTGTAGGTAGACCTTACCGTGAAATGCTTACTTACAAGCCCTTAACCAACAATGCAGTTTTAAGAAAAATTTGAGTTTAGGAAAATATTTACTAAATAAACGAAAGTAAAAAATAAAAGAGCAAAAATAAAATAACAGTAACGAGGCTATATACAGGGGTACTGGTACCAAGTCAATGTGCGGGGGTACAGGTAAGTCGAGGTCATTGAGGTAATATGTACATGTAGGTAGGGGTAAAGTGACTATGCATAGATAATAAACAGTGAGTAGCAGCAGTGTACAAAAAGGGGGGAGGCGGGGGTCAATGCAAATAGTCCAGGCTCTGAGGGGTGGCCAGCCCTCTTCTGGTTATGCTGGGTGGAGATTAAAAGACTACATGGCAATTAAGGCCAGATTGTTCTTCAAGATGTTCAAACGTTCATAGATGACCAGCAGGGTCAAATAATAATCACAATGGTTGTAGAGGGTGCAACAGGTCAGTACCTCAGGAGTAAATGTCAGTTGGTTTTTCATAGCCGAGCATTCAGAGGTTGAGACAGCAAGTGCGGCAGAAAGAGAGAGCAAGAGAGTGAAAAACAGCAAGTCCTGGACAAGGTAGCACGTCCGGCGAACAGGTCAGGGTTCCATAGCCGCAGGCAGAACAGTTGAAACTGGAGCAGCAGCACAACCAGGTGGACTGGGGACAGCCAGGCGTCATCAGGCCAGGTAGTCCTGAGGCGTTTGGCCTAGGCTGAGTATAGCCCACGAAGATCTCCTCCACCGCACGAGCCTGAGGGGGCGCAAAACCGGACAGGAAGATCACATCAGTGACTCAACCCAATCAAGTGACGCACCCCTCTTAGGGACGGTATGGAAGAGCACTAGTTAGCCAGTGACTCAGCCCACGTAATGGGGTGAGAGGCAGAGAATCCCAGTGGAGAGAGGGGAGCCGGCCAGGCAGAGACAGCAAGGGTGGTTCGTTGCTCCAGTGCCTTGTCGTTCACCTTCGCACCCCTGGGCCAGACTACACTCAGTCATAGGACCTACTGAAGAGATGAGTCTTCAGTAAAGACTTAAAGGTTGAGACCGAGTCTGCGTCTCTCACATGGATAGGCAGGCCATTCCATAAAAATGTAGTTCTATAGGAGAAAGCCCTGCCTCCAGCTGTTTGCTTAGAAAATCTAGGGACAATAAGGAGGCCTGCGTGTTGTCACCGTAACGTACTTGTAGGTATGTAATCGGAGAGATCGGTAGGAGAAAGCCTATGTAATGCTTTGTAGGTTAGCAGTAAAACCTTGAAATCAGCCCTAGCCTTAACAGGAAGCCAGTGTAGAGAGGCTAGCACAGGAGTAATATGATCAAATGTTTTGGTTCTAGTCAAGATTCTAGCAGCCGTGTTTAGCAATAACTGAAGTTTATTCAGTATTTATCTGGGTAGCCGGAGCATAGAGCATTGCAGTAGTCTAACCTAGAAGTGACAAAAGCATGGATTAGCTTTTCTGCATCATGTTTGGACAAAACGTTTTCGATTTTTGCAATGTGTTTTACATAATGTTTCTGCCACCGTCTCTTATGACCAAAAAGAGCTTCTGGATATCAGGACAGCGATTACTCACCTCGTATTGGACGAAGATTTTTTCTTCAACGAGTCGTACGCGAAGAATATTCTACAGACACCCGACAAGGCCCAAATCCCCGTCATTCACATGAGAAAGAGATGGAGATATCGTGGACGTAGGTCGGAGTGCCTTGTAAGGATCCGATAGCGAGCGAGTAAACTGCCTCTTCCATCAATCCTATTAGCCAATGTTCAATCATTTGAAAACAAATTGGATGACCTAAGACTAAGGTTATCCTACCAACGGGACATGAAAAACTGTAATATCTTATGTTTCACCGAGTCGTGGCTGAACGACGACATGGATAACATACAGCTAGCGGGCTATACGCTACATCGGCAGGATAGAACGGCTGACTCCGGTAAGACAAGGGGTGGCGGTCTGTGTATATTTGTAAACAACTGCTGGTGCACAAAATCTAATATTAAGGAAGTCTCAAGGTTTTGCTTGTCTGAGGTAGAGTATCTCATGATAAGCTCTAGACCACACTATTTACCAAGAGAGTTTTCATCTATATTTTTTGTAGCTGTCTATCTACCACCACAAACAAATTCTGGCACTAATATTCCACTCAATGAGCTATATAAGGCCATAAGCAAACAGGAAAACGCTCATCCAGAGGCAGCGCTCCTAGTGGCCGGGGACTTTAATGCAGGGAAACTTAAATCCGTTCTACCTAATTTCTATCAGCATGTTAAATGTGCAACCAGAGGAAAAAAAACTGTAGACCACCTTCACTCCACACACAGAGACACATACAAAGCTCTCCCTCGCACTCCATTTGGCAAATCTGACCATAACTCAATCCTCCTGATTCCTGCTTATAAGCAAAAACTAAAGCAGGAAGCACCAGTGACTCTGTCAATAAAAAAGTGGTCAGATGACGCAGAAGCTAAGCTACAGGACTGTTTTGCTAGCACAGACTGAAATATGTTCCGGGATTCTTCAGATAGCATTGAGGAGTACACCACATCAGTCAATGGCTTCATCAATAAGTGCATCGATGACGTCATCCCCACAGTGACTGTACGTACATACCCCAACCAGAAGCCATGGATTACAGGCAACATCCACACTGAGCTAAAGGGTAGAGCTGCCGCTTTCAAGGAGCGGGACTCTAACCCGGAAGCTTATAAGAAATCCCGCTATGCCCTCCGACGAACCATCAAACAGGCAAAGAGTCAATACAGGACTAAGATTGAATCGTACTACACTGGCTCTGACGCTCGTTGAATGTGGCAGGGCTTGAAAACTATTACAGACTACAAAGGGAAGCACAGCCGCGAACTGCCCAGTGACACAAGCCTACCAGACGAGCTAAATCACTTCTATGCTCGCTTCGAGGCAAGCAACACTGAAGCATGCATGAGAGCACCAGCTGTTCCGGATGACTATGTGATCACGCTCTCCGTAGCCGATGTGAGTAAGACATTTAAGCAGGTCAACATTCACAAGGCCGCAGGGCCAGACGGATTACCAGGACGTTGTTATGAGAATTTATTAACTAACCATTTCAGTGTCTCTGTGCGTCTCCCAAAAGGTTGTAAGGCTTTTGGATCAAGAAACGGACAGAGCTCCCAGTTGCAATAGTCAGAGATCTTTATTCATTGAGAATTCTGTTATCACAATTTCAGAGTCCATATTTTATACACACACGTCATACAAAAATCCCACCCCGCTGTAGGCGGGCTGTATATTTCCACTGTACCTGGGTTTAGCTCATGTTTTCCTCTGCTCTCCTAACCATCAGGTCACACACACATGTTCTTATCATAGGCTGCATTCCTTAGTTATCGCCGTCCTCACAATATCCTGCACCATATTTCATACTCTCCTTTCAAGCATAACAGTTTCTCTCCTCCCTAAATTGGGAGGCCTCTTTATCTTGGTTTCTCAGTCGTCTATAGACAGTTCTCCTTGTCCTTTGTTGTCTGGCCTAACTCTTACTAACTCTTGCTCACATTGCTAAATAGTAGCACAATGTCATAATCTTTACTGATCCTACACTCACACATTCTAACACATTTCACACAGTTTCAGGGTGTAATAATTAGTCATTAATAATTATTCTATCAGACGTGGACTCCGAGCATGTGCTGACCAACTGGCAAGTGTCTTCACCGACATTTTCAACATGTCCCTGACTGAGTCTGTAATACCAACATGTTTCAAGCAGACCACCATAGTCCCTGTGCCCAAGGACACTAAGATAATCTGCCTAAATGACTACCGACCCGTAGCACTCACGTCTGTAGCCATGAAGTGCTTTGAAAGGCTGGTCATGGCTCACATCAACACCATTATCCCAGAAACCCTAGACCCACTCCAATTTGCATACCGCCCCAACAGATCCACAGATGATGCAATCTCTATTGCACTCCACACTGCCCTTTCCCATCTGGACAAGAGGAACACCTACGTGAGAATGCTGTTCATTGACTATAGCTCAGTGTTCAACACCATAGTGCCCTCAAAGCTCATCACAAAGCTAAGGATCCTGGGACTAAACACCTCCCTCTGCAACTGGATCCTTGACTTCCTGACGGGCCGCCCCCAGGGGGTAAGGGTAGGTGACAACACATCTCCCACGCTGATCCTCAACAAGGGGGCCCCTCAGGGGTGCGTGCTCAGTCCCCTCCTGTACTCCCTGTTCACCCATGACTGCATGGCCAGGTACGACTCCAACACCATCATTAAGTTTGCCGACGACACAACAGTGGTAGGCCTGATCACTGACAACAATGAGACAGCCTATAGGGAGGAGGTCAGAGACCTGGCCGTGTGGTGCCAGGATAACAACCTCTCCCTCAATGTGATCAAGACAAAGGAGATGATTGTGGACTACAGGAAAAAAAAGAGGACTGAGCATGCCCCCATTCTCATCGTTGGGGCTGTAGTGGAACAGGTTGAGAGCTTCAAGTTCCTTGGTGTCCACATCACCAACAAACTATCATGGCACAACAAAACCTATTCCCCCTCAGGACACTGAACAGATTTGACATAGGTCCTCAGATCCTCAAAAAGTTATACAGCTGCACCATTGAGAGCATCCTGACTGGTTGCATCACCGCCTGGTATGGCAACTGCTCGGGCCTCCGACCGCAAGACACTACAGAGGGTAGTGCGTACGGCCCAGTACATCACTGAGGCCAAGCTTCCTGCCATACAGGACCTCTATACCAGGCGGTGTCAGAGGAAGGCCCTAAAAATTGTCAAAGACTCAAGCCACCCTAGTCATAGACTGTTCTCTCTGCTACCGCACGGCAAGCGGTACCGGAGCGCCAAGTCTAGGTCCAAAAGGCTTCTCAACAGCTTCTACCCCCAGGCCATAAGACTCCTGAACAGCTAATCATGGCTACCCAGACTATTTGCACTGCCCCCCACCCCACCCCATCCCCCTATTTTACGCTTCTGCTACTCTGTTTACTATTTATGCATAGTCACTTTAACTCTACCCACATGTACATATGACCTCAATTACCTCGACTAGCCGGTGCCCCCGCACATTGACTCTATACCGGTACCCCCTGTATATAGCCTTCCTATTGTTATTTTATTTTACTGCTGCTCTTTAGCTATTTGCTTTTATTTTACATTTTTCTTTTTAAAAAATGCATTTTGGTTAAGGGCTTGTAAGTAAGCATTTCACTGTAATGTCTACACCTGCTGTATTCGGCGCATGTGGCAAATACATTTTGATTTTATTTTATTTGACATTGTGTTTCCGAATGACATCACCAAGAGGTAGAATATATAGTGAAAACAATAAACAGAACCTTTAGGAACACCGAAACTTACAATTGATTTGTCAGAGGACAAACCATCCACATAGACGAACTGATATCTTTCCGACATATAAGATCTAAAACAGGCAAGAACTTGATGAAGACAGCTTGATGAAGACTGGGGATGTGCACATTCATTTAAGGCTGGTGCTCTGCAGGGATTTCTACCCTGTCCCCTTGACCGGGTGATGTGATTTCTTACCTCTATTCCTCTTTTTCACCCTCCATTTATCTTTTATATTTCCTCAAGGTGTTGTATAATGTAATAGAATGAAATGCAATGGAGCACTGACCTCACCTCTACTGTTTTATATGGAGTATAAATCTCATGTGAGCTTACAGTGATCCAGGCAGTCTGTCATGTTTATGGGGTGTCAGTGGGCCACTTGTTTGTTCACACACCTGGGTATATTCACTCAACACACAAGTACACATGCATGCACATGCACATACACGCCACACCCTCCCTTCCCTCTCCTCAATATTTATACCCCTCTGCAAAAGGACCCACCTTTTTTTATTTTATTTGTTATTTCACCTTTATTTAACCAGGTAAGCCAGTTGAGAACAAGTTCTCATTTACAACTGCGACCTGGCCAAGATAAAGCAAAGCAGTGCGATAAAAACAACAACACAGAGTTACATATGGGGTAAAACAAAACATAAAGTCAAAAATACAACAGAAAATATATATACACTGTGTGCAAATGTAGCAAGTTATGGAGGTAAGGCAATACATAGGCTATAGTGCAAAATAATTACAATTAGTATTAACACTGGAATGATAGATGTGCAAGAGATGATGTGCAAATAGAGATACTGGGGTGCAAATGAGCAAAATAAATAACAATATGGGGATGAGGTAGTTAGGTGGGTGTCACGCCCTGACTCAGGGGACTCTTATATGTTGAGTCAGGGTGTGTGTATTCTTTGTTTGTATATATTCTATGTTGTATATCTAGCATGTGTGGATCTATGTTGGCCGGTGTGGTTCCCAATCAGAGGCAGCTGTCGCTCGTTGTCTCTGATTGGGGACCATACTTAAGCAGCCTATTGGCACTATTGTGTTGTGGGATCTTGTTCCTTGTTAAGGTATGGTGTGTGTTCTACCTTGGACTTCACGGTTCGTTTCGTTTGTTGTTTTGTTGTGGTGTTTAATAAACATGTACGCATATCATGCTGCGCCTTGGTCCGTCCCGTCATTCAACGAACGTGACAGTGGGCTAATTTCAGATGGGCTGTGTACAGGTGCAGTGATCGGTAAGGTGCTCTGACAAGTGATGCTTAAAGTTAGTGAGGGAGATAATAGTCTCCAGCTTCAGAGATTTTTGCAATTCGTTCCAGTCATTGGCAGCAGAGAACTGGAAGGAATGGCGGCTAAAGGAGGTGTTGGCTTTGGGGATGACCAGTGAGATATACCTGCTGGAGCACATACTACGGGTGGGTGTTGCTATGGTGACCAATGAGCTAAGATAAGGCGGGGATTTGCCTAGCAGTGATTTATAGATGGGCTGGAGCCAGTGGGTTTGGCGACGAATATGTAGTGAGGACCAGCCAACAAGAGTGTACAGGTCACAGTGGTGGGTAGTATATGGGGCTTTGGTGACAAAACGGATGGCACTGTGATAGACTACATCCAATTTGCTGAGTAGAGTGTTGGAGGCTATTTTGTAAATGACATCGCCGAAGTCAAGGATCGGTAGGATAGTCAGTTTTACGAGGGCATGTTTGGCAGCATGAGTGAAGGAGGCTTTGTTGCGAAATAGGAAGCCAATTCTAGATTTAACTTTGGATTGGAGATTCTTAATGTGAGTCTGGAAGGAGAGTTTACAGTCTCACCAGACACCTAGGTATTTGTAGTTGTCCACATACTCTAGGTCAGACCCGTCGAGAATAGTGATTCTAGCCGGGTGGGCGGGTGCCAGCAGCGTTCAATTGAAGAGCATGTATTTAGTTTTACTAGTGTTTAAGAGCAGTTGGAGGCTACTGAAGGAGTGTTGTATGGCATTGAAGCTCGTTTGGAGGTTTGTTAACACAGTGTCCAATGAAGGGCCAGATGTATACAAAATGGTGTCGTCTGCGTAGAGGTGGATCTGAGAGTCACCAGCAGCAAGAGCGACATCATTGATATACACGGAGAAAAGAGTCGGCCCAAGAATTGAACCCTGTGGCACCCCCATAGACTGCCATAGGTCCAGACAACAGGCCCTCCGATTTGACACATTGAACTCTATCTGAGAAGTAGTTGGTGAACCAGGCGAGGCAGTCTTTTGAGACACCAAGGCTATTTAGTCTGCCAATAAGAATGCGGTGGTTGACAGAGTCGAAAGCCTTGGCCAGGTCGATGAAGACGGCTGCACAGTACTGTCTATTATCGATCGCGGTTATAATATCGTTTAGGTCCTTGAGCGTGGCTGAGGTACACCTTCATCCTCTCAGGCAGGGGTAGTTATCATTATGGACAGAGGGAGAGTGGTGTACTTTGTGAAATGTTAAATGGAAGACATAAGTCAGGTTTAATGTAATAGTGATGCTATCCAGGCCAGGGTACTGCTCACGCCAATCATTAAAGGCCCAATGCAGTCAAAAATGTGATTTTCCTGTGTTTTATATATTTTTCCACACTGAGGTTGGAATGATACTGTGAAATTGTGAAAATGTTGTTAATGCACTTTTAGTGTAAGAGCTGATTGTAAAACTGCCTGATATTTCAGCCTGTTTTGGCCTGCCTGTTGACATCACTAGGTGGTAGATTAGTTAATAGACCAATAAGAAAGAGTTCCAAACTTTTCTGCCAATAACAGCTAGTTTTCCATTTTCCCCTCTCCACTCAGACCCCTCCCAGACAGTACTAGCAATCTTCTTGCTTGTGAAATTGCTCTTTGCAAATAAGTTATTTATTTCTTTTGAAACCATTTAAATTGAATAGAATCACAGTAAGGTACTTAATTGTTACCCAGAAATGATTTGGTATTGAGATAAAAACAGCTGCATTCGACCTTTAAGTGTTTGTGTGTGCATGTGAGGACAAGTGGTGTTTATGTCTGTAGATATTGAAAGAGATACTTGTGAAGGGTATCTCTCTGATAGCTTGTGTGTTTGTGACTCTACAGATGTAGGGATCTTAATTTGATCACCCTGTTGCAGGAGAACTTTCATGCAATGCAGGACATTTGAAACGTGTAGTGTATTTGAGGTTAAAAACGTCTTCTGAAGTTTATAATTTCCACTTAGAAATGTCAGACTTGATTTTCCCTACAAAAAATGTATCAACCCCTATAAAAATATCTATGAATTATAATCCACATAATAATTCACATTACATATGGCTGCAGGATAATTTTCTTGCTGTAGCAAACTGGCTCAAATTAAGATCCTACATCTGTATGAGGAAGAGGAAAGAACATGTCCCAGCCATGAAAGCTGCCAGAGCGCGTGGGGACATTGCTTACATACGCTATGACAGGTTCATTGTCCACCCTCCCTCTCAGAAGCCTGGAAGGGATGAGAGAGCCAAGCCTATGGGGTCGTAGCTTCAACCCCGCAGCACACACACACACACACACCAATTGATTAATGGACTGCTGAATGTATATTTTTTTTATCTTGCTTTGTTTGCTCTTTTCCATATTATGTCTATCTCTGATAAGCTTCCCTGGAAAAGGCTGAAAATAGCCCATAGAGATCTGTGCCACTAGAGATCATAGCTGTGCCACTAGAGATCCTGGTTCGAATCCAGGCTCTGTCATAGCCGGCCGCGACCGGGAGACCCATGGGGCGGTGCACAATAATACTGCCCAGCGTCGTCCAGGGTAGGGGAGGGAATGGCCGGCAGGGATATAGCTCAGTTGGTAGAGCATGGCGTTTGCAACGCCAGGGTTGTGGGTTCGATTCCCACGGGGGGCCAGTATGAAAAAAAAAAAAATGTGTGCACTCACTAACTGTAAGTCGCTCTGGATAAGAGCGTCTGCTAAATGACAAAAAATAAAAATAAATGTGTTGTGGTTGCAGGTTCCCCTGGCACCTCTAAAGCCTTTTCTTTTGGGGTGTTGCTATTGGCCACCAAGTACTAACAGTCAGTATCTAAATAATATGTGTGAAATTCTTGATCGTGTATGTCAGTGCTTCTCAATTATTTTCTGTTGCGCCCCCCCTAGGAAGAAGTAAACATTTCGCGCCCCCCAACTCTCCGCCGCAACTGGAAATAGTATCATTTGTCTATGAAATTGTTCTAAGTACACCTCTGCATAACATTGTATCCTTATTAACATTAAAGAAAATAAAAATAAAATAAAGAAATATAGATCAACTTACAACAAAGAATAACTTTATTAACATTGTTTTTTAGTCTGTAACAGAAAAGACTTAAAGTGCATCAATTTGCCTGAAATTTGCCTTATTTAAACTGTAAAAAAATGTTGACCATTTGATACTGAAAAATAAAATAAAATATAATCAATAAATAATAATAAATTCAAATTGATCAGCAACATGAACTCAGGAGCCCAATATATGAAACACTGACCTATAAAACAAAAATGAATAAAACCATTTGTGCTGATTTTTTTTAGCAAAATGAGGAAGTCAGGATTAATGGCAAAAGGCACGTTTGTCTTTGAGTTTATCTACCAGCTGTTCTTTAAGATCGTTAGCAATGTCATTTATACGTCTGGCGACAGTGTCATTGGACAGAGGGATAGTTTTTATTTTTGCAGCATCTGCGTCATCCAGCATGACAGAGACCATGTCTAATGCTGCAGGCAGTATCAGCTCCTCTGCTATGGAGTGTTTTTTTTGTTGCACTGAGCAATTTGGTACGCCACCTTATATGATGCTAACAGTGCTCGCTGGTTTCCTGAAGTAGCATTCACAAAGCGGGAAGATTGTTGGCAATATTCGGCACGTTTTCGCTGAAAAAACTCAAGCGGCTTATCAGCGTGATTGGGGTGTAATGTATTTAAGTGACGCCTTAATTTATTTGGCTTCATGCTGTCCGCTGCCAACATTTTTAGACACAGTAAACATACCGGCCTTTCCTCTTCTCCCACCGTAGTCACAGTGAAGCCAAGCGCGACATACGCTTCGTCATATTTCCTCGTCTTAGCTTTCGGGAGACTTACGTTTGTCTCATTATCTCCGTCTCTCTCCGCCTTTCTTTTCATCCCTGTTAGATATGTTTCCATGGCGTCTCTTAAGGGTTTGTTATCTGCACTTCATATCTCCTACTCTGTGCTTTTGTTCGGTGCAAAAAAAAACTACTCCCTGCGGCAAAAAAAAGCATGTTCCCCGGGGTCACACGCGCCCCCCCCGGCATCGCTCCGAGCCCCCCCAGGGGGGCGCGCCCCACTATTTGAGAAGGACTGGTGTATGTGATGTAAACAGAGAGGTCTACTTTCTTGGGGACCTGAATATTTACTGGTTTTCATCAAGCTGTCCTTCTCACTGTAACCAGTGCCTGTAATCTGGTTGAGGTTATTAATCAACGTACCAGGGTGTTCACAAACACTACAGGAACAAGATCATCCACATGTATTGATCACATTTTTACATTTTCACTAATACTGTCCTGCACTTGATTAATTTATGAAATTGCTTCTTTCAATTATTGATAAACATGCACCTGTTCAGTGGCGAACCGTCATTCAGGGCATGTGGGGCAGAGACCCACCTTTTTTGAGTCCAACATTATTTTAGATTTTTTTGGCTTGCCTGTTTTGCACGTTATTTTGGCATTAATACGTGTCACATATCACATATTTTTGCTTTCTTGAGTAAGGCAACTCCAAAATGCAGGTGTTTCAGCCTAGCTCAGTGCTTTCTGTGGTGGTGAAGCAGCCAGTGGAAAATAAGACGCGTAGGTGTTGGTAATGTTCTCTAGTTGCGCCATGATTGGCTCAGTTTTCTGTCACTCATGGGGACACTATGTCTAAGGGTAGAGCAAAAAAATTCAAGCCCCTTGGGTGCTGCCATAGAGTTACATTAGAAGTGCCCATCCAAGAAGGCTCAAGGTCATTGGCCACAGATAAAATGACGTCAAATCACGTTATATCTACAGTAGCTTTGATTGGACTGATCATGTCAACATCATACTTTCAAAATCGTAGCAAGCAGTCATCATTATGAATCAAGGCGACAATCTACTGGCAAATCCTTTTTCATCCTTGTCATATGAAGAGAAATTATGAAGAGAAATTATAGATAAAACGTATCGGTAATCATCGGCCATTGGATATAAACATTACACAACAAGTTGGAAATCGCAAATTCAACAATGAGTGGTTTGGAAGGAATCATTGCAAAGCAATCACTAGCCTGCTATTCAGTGGAGTGGCAGTGTGGTCCCAAATCTGGGATTAAGGGTATTTTTTCCAAATGTAAAATTATAAACATTCAACATTGGCCATGCTGTCAATGATTTGTGCCACGTTCAAAAACTTGACTTCAGTGAGTTCAAGACAACTGGGAACTCAGGAAAAAATGAGCTTGGACAGGGAAAATCTGTTTTGAACGGTTATCCAACTCTCAATTTTAAATCCGGGACTCTGACCTCTTTCTAGAGCTACGATCTAAGATCACTGACTTCATCGTGATTTGACCTTGTTTTTTTCAGAGTTCCCAGTTGTCTTGAAAGCACCATAAATCCAGAAAATGCCAGACTTTGATGACAAAATTTGCCCACGAAGGACCGCCGTGCCACCTTCCTGTTCAAGTGAGCACAGCACAACAAGGTGAGTCCAACAATGTATTTTATGCTGCTGCATAAATTATGTGATATGCCAGGGAGATATGTATACTGTAGCTAAGAAAGTAATACTAAGTGTATGTTGTGTAGTAAGCTGTTAGTAGCTCATGTTTCTCACCCTAATAATTTGGTATATTTTCCCCTCTCAATTTCGCCAACTGTTCTGACTTGGTGGTGCACATGTAGCCTATAACCTGTTTTAGAGAACTGAATCATAGAATATTGTAAGAGCTTTCATTGACTGCTTATATGCCCCCTTTATTTATCCTACGGTTCTGACTTGGTGTACAGGGCGAAAACTGTAAGAACAGCCCATGTTCTGAATTCTGTCGTTTCAAAAGTGCTAAACAAATAGTTATGACTACGTCCGTCCTACGTCGCTCATTAATGTCTTAATCGAAATTACGAATTGCCTCTTATCCGCTTGTCGTCCCCTTATGCCATAGTTTGTACATCTCAATTGTCAGTAGAAACCATATTTGTTTAAGCAAGTCAGCCATATCAGCTATGTTTTTTTAAAAGGCAGTAAATGAGGCTGTATGAACTGTTTCGCTGCCGGGTGTAGCCAGGTGAAGCAGTGGTAAGATGATAGCCAGGTGTAGCAGTGGTAAGATGTTGGGACAGCTTTATGTAGGCCCTAACAGTTTGTGGGCACCGTTATAGTGCAATTAATGTATTGTTTAGTGTTGTGTTGTGTAGTGGCTTTGCTGGCATGCATCCCACAAATATTAATTTTTACCCTACCAAGATTTACATGCTAAAATCGCCACTGCACCTGTTAAGAAACAGACTTTTAGAACTGTTAAGGCACCATGGATTGATGAGGAATTGAAAAACTGTATGGTTGAAAGAGATGGGGCAAAAGGAGTGACTAATACGTCTGACTGCACATATTACTGGCTGACTTATTGCAAATTGAGAAATGATGTGACTAAACTCAACAAAGAGAAGAATAAACTGTATTATGAAGCCAAATCAATGATATAAAGAATGATGGAAAAACACTTGAGTACTTTAAATGAAATTATGGCCAGAAAGACAAATTCAACTCCATATTTAATTGAATCAAATGGCTTATTCATCACAAAACCATTTGATGTTGCCAATTATTTTAATGATTACTTCATTGGCAAAGTGGGCAAACTTAGGCAGGAAATGCCAACAACGAACAGTGAGCCATCGTACTAATGTAAAAACAAAACAAAAATGAAAGAAAATTATTGCAAGTTAGAATTTTGTAAAGTTAGTGTGGGAGAGGTGGAAAAATTATTGTTAGCGATCAATAATGACAAACTTCCTGGCATTGACAACTTAGATGGAAAGCTACTGTGTGTGCATGTAGCCTGGCGGATAGGAGCATTGGGCCAGTAATGAAAAGATTGCTTGATTGAATCCCCAAGCTGACAAGGTAAAAATCTGTCGTTCTGCCCATGAGCAAGGCAGTTGACCAACTGTTCCCTGGGCGCCGATGACATGGATGTCGATTAAAGCAGCGCCCTGCACCTCTCTGATTCGGTTGGGTTAAATGCAAAAGACACATTTCAGTTGAATGCATTCAGTTGTACAACTGACTAGGTATCTCCCTTTCCCTACTGAGGATGGTAGCTGACTTTATGGCCACTACTATCTGTCATATCTAATCTGAGCCAAGAGGAAAGTATTTCTCCTCAGGCCTGGAGGCAAGCCAAAGTCAATCCGCTACCCAAGAGTGGTAAAGCAGCCTTTACTGGTTCTAACAGCAGACCTATCAGCTTGCTGTCAGCTCTTAGAAAACTGTTGGAAAAAATGTTTTTGACCAAATACAATGCTTATTCTCTGTAAACAAATTAACAACATGCTTTCAGCATGCTTATTGAGAAGGGCACTCAACATGTACTGCACTGACACAAATTACTGATGATTGGTTGAAAGACATTTCGTAATAAGAAGACAGTGGGAGCTGTACTGTTAGATTTCAGTGGAGCCTTTGATATTATTGATGATAACCTGTTCACTACCAGTCAAATGTTTGGACACCTATTCATTAGAAAACAATTTTTTAAATGAAATAACACATATGGAATCATGTAGTAACCTAAAAAGTGTTTAAAAAAAAAAAAGAAATTCAAATAGCCACCCTTTGCCTTGATGACAGCTTTGCACACTCTTGGCATTCTCTCAACCAGCTTCATGAGGTAGTCACCTGGAATGCATTTCAAGTAACAGGTGTGCCTTCTTAAAAGTAAATTTGTGGAATTTCTTTCCTTCTTAATGTGTTTCAGCCAATCAGTTGAGGTGTGACAAGGTAGGGGGGGTATACAGAAGATAGCTCTATGTGGTAAAAGACAAATAAGCAAAGAGAAATGACAGTCCATCATTACTTAAAGAGATGAAGGTCAGTCAATACGGAAAATGTCAAGAACTTTGAACGTTTCTTCAAGTGCAGTCGCAAAAACGATCAAGCGCTATGATGAAACTAGCTCTCATGAGGACTGCCACAGGAATGGAAGACCCAGAGTTACCTCTGCTGCAGAGAATAAGTTAATTAGTTACCAGCCTCAAAAATTGCAGCCCAAATAAACGCTTCACAGAGTTCACGTAACAGACACATCTCAACATCAACTGTTCAGATGGGACTGTGTAAATCAGGCCTTCATGGTCGAATTGCTGCAAAGAAACCACTACTAAAGGACACCAATAATAAGAAGAGACCTGCTTGGGCCAAGAAACACGAGCAATGGACATTAGACCGGTGGAAATGTGTCCTTCGGTCTGGAGTCCAAATTGGAGAATTTTGGTTCCAACCGCCATGTCTTTGTGAGACGCGATGTGGGTGAACGGATGATCTCCACATGTGTAGTTCCCACAGTAAACCATGGAGGAGGAGGTGTTATGTGTGGGGGTGCTTTGCTGGTGACACAGTCTGTGATTTATTTAGAATTCAAGGCACACTTAACCAGCATGGCTAACACAGCATTCTGCAGCGATACGCCATCCCATCTGGTTTGGGCTTAGTGGGACTGTTACGAACCCTGTGGCTTTAAAAGTCTAGGTTGGATGGAAAAGAGACCCATAACATAATTCATGCAAATTAGAATCGTGACATGGAAACAGTGAGAACAAAAAATACACTGACAACCATAAGCTACCGTCAAACACAAAATGTTTATTTTGAACACACGGTAAAGTTTTGGGAAAAAGGGCTGAGCAGGACCCAAGAACCGCTAAGCTACAGCTAACCATACACAAATTACAGTGGGTGGTCCGCTCAGGTCTAACTAGTGTTTTTAGACAATGTTCTTCCTACGGGTAATGTATGCCCAAGGGCAACTTGCTAAATCCCCCTTTTCCCAGAAACACACAACATAGTTAACATACAGAGTAACCAGCAAATGAGTGAGTACACAAAAAACAGGACACCACAGTATCCATACTCACATACGAAAATAGTATCTTTCAACAAACACAACTGACTGGCTTTTAAAACAATGGGAGGTGTAAGTGAAAAACCAGAAACAGGTGGTGCAATACAGAGGAATGTCCACTGATTGGTCCACCTCAGCAATCAGCAGACAAACGGATGTCGGACAGGTGGGACACCCCAACGACCACCAATCAGGAACACAAAGGACACCTGTGATTAGGGCAGAAGGAGAGGAAAAACACAAAAACACACACAGGATACCTGTGTCCGTAACAGGGACTATCGTTTGTTTGTCAACAGGACAATGACCCAACACACCTCCAGGCTGTGTATAAGGGCTATTTGACCAAGAAGGAGAGTGATGGAGTGCTGCATCAGATGACCTGGCCTCCACAATCCCCCGACCTCAACCCAATTGAGATGGTTTGGTATGAGTCGGACAGCAGAGTGAAGGAAAAGCAGCCAACAACAGGTGAAGCTGGTTGAGAGAATGCCAAGAGTGTGCAAAGCTATCATCAAGGCAAATGGTGGCTATTTGAAGAATTTCAAATATAAAATATATTTTGATTTGACACTTTTTTGGTTACTACATGATTCCATATGTGTTATTTCATAGTTTCAATGTATTCACGGTTATTCTACAATGTAAAAATTATGAAAAACCCTTGAATGAGTAGGTGTGTCCAAACCTTTATAATAATAATATGCAATTTAGCAGACGCTTTTATCCAAAGCGATTTACAGTCATGCGTGCATACATTTTTATATATGGGTGGTCCCGGGGATCGAACCCACTACCCTGGCGTTACAAGCGCCATGCTCTATCAATTGAGCTACAGAGGACTGGTACTGTATGTTTTATGGCTGTACAACCCCTGCCATTTCGTGGATTTAGAGCTATCAATCTAGTAAAACTCAGAGTGAAGGTAAAGGTGGTCTAGAGTTTTTTTTCCTCTGGTTGCACATTTAACATGCTGATAGAAATGAGGATTGAACGGATTTAAGTTTCCCTGCATTAAAGTCCCCGGCCACTAGGAGCGCTGCCTCTGGATGAGTGTTTTCCTGTGTAGTTATGGCCTTATACAGCTCATTGAGTGCAATATTAATGCCAGCATTGGTTTGTGGTGGTAAATAGACAGCTATGAATAATATAAATGAAAACTCTCTTGGTAAATAGTGTGGTGTACAGCTTATCATAAGATACTCTACCTCAGGCGAGCAAAATCTCGAGACTTCCTTAGTATTTGATTTTGTGCACCAGCTGTTGTTTACAAATATACACAGACCGCCACCCCTTGTCTTACCGGAGTCAGCCGTTCTATCCTGCCGATGTAGCATATAGCCCGCTAGCTGTATGTTGTCCATGTCGTCGTTCAGCCACGACTCTTTGAAACATAAGATCTTACAGTTTTTAATGTCCCGTTGGTAGGATAACCGTAATCTTAGGTCATCTAATTTATTTTCAAATGATTGAAGATTGGCTAATAGGACTGATGGAAGAGGCAGTTTACTCGCTCGCCGTCAGATCCTTACAAGGCACCCCGACCTACATCCACGATATCTCCGTCTCTTTCTCCTGTGAATGACGGGGATTTGGGCCTTGTCGGGTGTCTGTAGGATATCCTTCACGTCCGACTCGTTGAAGAAAAAATCTTTGTCCAATACGAGGTGAGTAATCGCTGTCCTGATATCCAGAAGCTCTTTTTGGTTATTAGAGACGATGGCAGAAACATTATGTACAGAATAAATGACAAATAACGCGAAAAAACACACATAATAGTACAATTGGTTAGAGGGCTGTAAAACGGCAGCCATCTTAAGAATCTATCTTTTCTATCATGAACTGCTCATTTCAAGTCCTGCCACAACATCTCAATTGGGATTAGGTCTGGACTTTGGCTAGGCCATTCCAAAACTTCAAATGTGTTGCTTTTTAGCCATTTTCATGTAGACTTGATTGTGTGTTTTGGATCATTGTCTTGCTGCATGACCCAGCTATGCTTCAGCTTACAGATACAGAATTCTCTGATACAGAGCAGAATTCATGGTTCCTTCTATTGAGGCAATTCGTCCACGTGCTGAGGCAGCAAAGAATCCCCAAACCATCACACTACCACCACCATGCTATGAGGTTCTTGCTGTGGAATGCAGTGTTTGGTTTTTGCCAGGCTTAACGGGACCAATGTCGTCCAAAGAGTTGACTCAAGTTTGCCATAAAGCACCTGGAAGCACCTGGATGATCATCAAGACTCTTGAAAGAATGTTCCATGGACCGATGAGTCAAAAGTATACCTTTTTGGATGACATGGGTCCCATTATGCCTGGTGAAAACCAAAAACTGCATTCCACAGTAAGAACCTCATACAGTACCAACGGTCAAGCTTGGTGGTGGTAGTGTGATGTTTTTTGAATGGCTTAGTCAAAGTCCAGACCTAATCCCAAATGAGATGTTGTGGCAGGACTTGAAACGATCAGTTCATGCGAGTTACAGCAGTTCTGCATGGAAGAGTGGGCCAAAATTCCTCCACAGCTGTTTGAAGATCTAATATCATTCAGTATAAAAAATTTGCAAAAGTTAAGAAAATTTGAAAAGGGGAAAATACTTTTTCACGGCACTGTAAGTTATCATAGTATTTGCTTCAGTCGCTCTCTCTGTCTGTCTGCCTGCCTCTGTCTCAATTAAATTTAAGGGCTTTATTGGCATGGGAAACATGTTTGCATTGCCAAAGCAAGTGAAATAGATAAACAAAAGTCAAATAAACAATAAAAAATTAACAATAAACATTACACTCACAAAAGTTCCAAAATAATAAAGACATTTGAAATGTCATATTATGTGCAAATATTTATTTTCCCTTTTGTACTTTAACTAAACATAAATATGGGTTGCATTTACAATGGTGTTTGTTCTTCACTGGTTGCCCTTTTCTTGTGGCAACAGGTCACAAATCTTGCTGCTGTGATGGCACACTGTGGTATTTCACCCAATAGATATGGGAGTTTATAAAAATTGGGTTTGTTTTCAAATTCTTTGTGGGTCTGTGCAATCTGAGGGAAATATGTCTCTGATATGGTCATACATTTGGCAGGAGGTTAGGAAGTGCAGCCCAGTTTCCACCTCATTTTGTGGGCAGTGTGCACATAGCCTGTCTTCTCTTGAGAGCCAGGTCTGCCTACGGCGGCCTTTCTCAATAGCAAGGCTATGCTCACTGAGTCTGTAGATAGTAAAAGCTTTCCTTAAGTTTGGGTCAGTCACAGTGGTCAGGTACAGTGGGGGAAAAAAAGTATTTAGTCAGCCACCAATTGTGCAAGTTCTCCCACTTAAAAAGATGAGGCCTGTAATTTTCATCATAGGTACATGTCAACTATGACAGACAAATTGAGATTTTTCTTCTCCAGAAAATCACATTGTAGGATTTTCTATGAATTTATTTGCAAATTATGGTGGAAAATAAGTATTTGGTCACCTACAAACAAGCAAGATTTCTGGCTCTCACAGACCTGTAACTTCTTCTTTAAGAGGCTCCTCTGTCCTCCACTCATTACCTGTATTAATGGCACCTGTTTGAACTTGTTATCAGTATAAAAGACACCTGTCCACAACCTCAAACAGTCACACTCCAAACTCCACTATGGACAAGACCAAAGAGCTGTCAAAGGACACCAGAAACAAAATTGTAGACCTGCACCAGGCTGGGAAGACTGAATCTGCAATAGGTAAGCAGCTTGGTTTGAAGAAATCAACTGTGGGAGCAATTATTAGGAAATGGAAGACATACAAGACCACTGATAATCTCCCTCGATCTGGGGCTCCACACAAGATGATCACAAGAACGGTGAGCAAAAATCCAGAACCACACGGGGGGACCTAGTGAATGACCTGCAGAGAGCTGGGACCAAAGTAACAAAGCCTACCATCAGTAACACACTATGCCGCCAGGGACTCAAATCCTGCAGTGCCAGACGTGTCCCCCTGCTTAAGCCAGTACATGTCCAGGCCCGTCTGAAGTTTGCTAGAGTGCATTTGGATGATCCAGAAGAGGATTGGGAGAATGTCAGATGAAACCAAAATATAACTTTTTGGTAAAAACTCAACTCGTCGTGTTTGGAGGACAAAGAATGCTGAGTTGCATTCAAAGAACACCATACCTACCGTGAAGCATGGGGGTGGAAACATCATGCTTTGGGGCTGTTTTTCTGCAAAGGGACCAGGACGACTGATCTGTGTAAAGGAAAGAATGAATGGGGCCATGTATCGTGAGATTTTGAGTGAAAACCTCCTTCCATCAGCAAGGGCATTGAAGTTGAAACGTGGCTGGGTCTTTCAGCATGACAATGATCCCAAACACACCGCCCGGGCAACGAAGGAGTGGCTTCGTAAGAAGCATTTCAAGGTCCTGGAGTGGCCTAGCCAGTCTCCAGATCTCTACCCCATAGAAAATCTTTGGAGGGAGTTGAAAGTCCGTGTTGCCCAGCGACAGCCCCAAAACATCACTGCTCTAGAGGAGATCTGCATGGAGGAATGGGCCAAAATACCAGCAACAGTGTGTGAAAACCTTGTGAAGACTTACAGAAAACGTTTGACCTGTGTCATTGCCAATAAAGGGTATATAACAAAGTATTGAGAAACTTTTGTTATTGACCAAATACTTATTTTCCACCATAATTTGCAAATAAATTCATTAAAAATCCTACAATGTGATTTTCTGGATTTTTTTCCCTCATTTTGTCTGTCATAGTTGACGTGTACCTATGATGAAAATTACAGGCCTCTCTCATATTTTTAAGTGGGAGAACTTGCACAATTGGTGGCTGACTAAATACTTTTTTCCCCCCACTGTATATAGCATTCTAGTTTGCTCTGTTTTTTTGTTATATTTTTCCAATGTGTCAAGTAATTATGTTTTTGTTTTCTCATGATTGTGTTGCTGTCCTGGGGCTCGGTGGGGCTGTTTGTGTTTATGAACAGAGCCCCAGGACCAGCTTGCTTAGGGAACTCTTCTCCAGGTTCATCTCTCTGTAGGTGATGGCTTTGTTATGGAAGGTTTGGGAATCGCTTCCTTTTAGGTGGTTGTAGAATTTAATGGCTCTTTTCTGGATTTTGATAATTGGTGGGTATCTGCCTAATTCTGCTCTACATGCATTATTTGGTGTTTTACATTGTACACAGAGGATATTTTTGCAGAACTCTGCATGCATTCTCAATTTGGTGTTTGTCCCATTTTGTGAATTATTGGTTGGTGAGCGGAACCCAGACCATACAACCATACAGGGCAATGTGTTCTATAACTGATTCAAGTATTTTTAGCCAAATCCTAATTGTTATGTCAAATTCTATGTTCCTTTTGATGGCATAGAAGGCCCTTCTTGCCTTGTCTCTCAGATCGTTCACAGCTTTGTGGAAGTTACCTGTGGATGTTTAGGCCAAGGAATGTATAGTTTTTTGTGTGCTCTACGGTAATGGTGTCTAGATGGAATTTGTATTTGTGGTCCTGGCAACTGGACCTTTTTTGGAACACCATTCTTTTTGTCTTACTGAGATTTACTGTCAGGGCCCAGGTCTGACAGAATCTGTGCAGAAGATCTAGGTGCTGCTGTAGGCCCGCCTTGGTTGGGGACAGAAGCACCAGATCATCAGCAAACAGTCGAAATTTGACTTCAGATTCTAGTAGGGTGAGGCCCGGTGCTGCAGACTGTTCTAGTGCCCTCGCCAATTCGTTGATATATATGTTGAAGAGGGTGGGGCTTAAGCTGCATCAATGTCTCACCCCATGGCCCTGTGGAAAGTTGTGTCTTTTTGCCAATTTTAACCACACACTTGTTTGTGTACATGGATTTTATAATGTCGTATGTTTTTCCCCCAACACCACTTTCCATCAATTTGTATAGTATATCCTCATGCCAAATTGAGTCAAAAGCTTTTTTGAAATCAACAAAGCATGAGAAGACTTTGCCTTGGTTTGTTTCTTTGTCAATTAGGGTGTGCAGGGTAAATACGTGGTCTGTCGTACGGTAATTTGGAAAAAGCCTATTTGAAATTTGCTCAGTACATGGTTTTCACTGAGAAAACGTGCTAATCTGCTGTTTATGATAATGCAGATGATTTTCCGAAGGTTGCTGTTGACGCATGTCCCACGGTAGTTATTGGGGTCAAGTTTGTCTCCAATTTTGTGGATTGGGGTGATCAGTGCTTGGTTCCAAATATTGGGGAAGATGCCAGAGCTAAGGATGATGTTAAAGAGTTTAAGCATAGCCAATTGGAATTTGTGGTCTGTATATTTTATTATTTCATTTAGGATACCATCAACACCACAGGCCTTTTTGGGTTGGAGGGTTTGTATTCAATGTAATTGGACCCAACGGGTTCTGGTAGTCTATAATAGTTGATTCTAAGATTTGTAGTTGATCATGTATATGTTTTTGATATTTGTTCTTTGTTATAGGGCCAAAAAGATTGGAGAAGTGGTTTTTACATGCATCTCAGTTTTGGATAGATAACTCTTCGTGTTGATGTTTGTTTAGTGTTTTCCAATTTTCCCAGAAGTGGTTGGAGTCTATGTATTATTCAATTACATTGAGATGTTTTCTGATGTGCTGTTCCTTATTTTTCCATTGTGTATTTCTGTATTTTTTTAGTGATTCACCATAGCGATGGCGTAGACTCAGATTTTCTGGGTCTCTATGTTTTTGGTTGGATAGGTTTCTCAATTTCTTTCTTAGGTTTTTGCATTCTTCATCAAACCATTTGTAATTGTTGTTAATTTTCTCTGGTTTTTGCTTGACATTTTTAGATTTGATAGGGAAGCTGAGGTCAAATATACTGTTTAGGTTTTCTACTGCCAAGTTTACACCTTCACAATTACAGTAAAACATTTTTAGAAAGTTTTCTAAAAGGGATAGAATTTGCTGTTGCCTAATTGTTTTTTGGTAGGTTTCCACACTACTTTCCTTCGATCTACAGCATTTCTTAAGTAAAGATGTCAGAGGTTCTTCAACTTTCTCAGCTCAAGACCCAAATGATAAATGTACTGTCCTGGAATGACCCAATTAAGAAGAAATAGTGTGTGATTATAAAGGTTTACTCATATCTCACGACCCACCTCTCACACGCTCAGGGCCCACTTTGGGTCCCAAACCATAGCTTAAGAAACCCTGTTGCTAGTCAATTGATGGTGTCCGTATCGATTCCAATATTAGGAAATTACATCTGTTTTGTGATATGTGATTTTCCTAGACAGAGGGTTAAATGAATGTGACTGGTTTAATTCAAATAGGTGTGGGTTTTCATACCCCCAGCAAAGGTAACATGGGCGCTGTGGCTTAGTTGGTTAAAGCGCCTGTCTAGTAAACAGTAGTGCCTTTACATGCATTTCATTGTACACATTGGTGGGGAAAGATCTCTAATTGTATCATCCAATGAGTTGAGAAGTACGTGAGGAGTATGCAATTGAGATATTCCTATGTCACGGAAAAAGGGCCCTTTTTGAATGAGTTACAACGTACCAACTGTGTAAAGCTGAACTGGCTAACATCAAGCGTTTAGACAGCTTGTTCAAGTCACTGTCCCAGCATGAGTAGCTTCTTCAGTAAATCTCTGGTAGCTTGCCGTGATCATATAGTGGTTAGTACTCTGCGTTGTGGCCGCAGCAACCCCGGTTCGAATCCGTACACAATGCAGTACACAATGTCATGGCAAAAAGGCTGTGTTTTGAAAAAGTTTAAACTTACTGTATAAGCAAAGAAACTCAACAACTCTACCATTTGACAAAGTCCCCCTGCTAATTTTTTTTTTAATAATTTTTTTTAAGACCCAAATGATACATTTACTGTCCACGAATGACCCAAAATAAGAAGAAATAGTGTGTGATTATAAATGTTTACTCATATCTTGCGACCCACCTCTCACACGCTCAGGGCCCACTTTGGGTCACTACCCATAGCTTAAGAAACCTTGTTGCTAGTCAATTGATGGTGTCCATATCGAGTCCAATATTAGGATATTACATTTGTTCTGTGACATGTGATTTTGCTAGACAGAGATATGGGTAAAATTAATGTGACTGGTTTGATTCAAATAGGTGTGGGTTTTCATAATAATAATATGCCATTTAGCAGACGCTTTTATCCAATGCGACTTACAGTCATGTGTGCATACATTTTTACGTATGGGTGGTCCCGGGGATCGAACCCACTACCCTGGTGTTACAAGCGCCATGCTCTACCAATTGAGCTACAGAGGACCACATAACCGCAACAAAGATAACATCTGTGGGTGCTGTGGCTTAGATGGTTAAAGCTCCTGTCTAGTAAACATATCCTGAGTTTGAATTTCAGCATTGCCTTGACCTGCATTTCATTATACACATTGGTGGGGAAAGACCTCTAATTTTATCATCCAATGGGTTTTGAGAAGTTGGTGAGGACGTGAGGAGTGTGCAATTGAGATATTCCAATATCACAGAAAAAGGGCCCTTTTTGAATGAATTACAACGTACCAACTGTGTAAAGCTGAACTGGCTAGCAACTCAAGTCTTTATCCAGCTTGTACACGTCACTGTCCCAGCATGAGTAACCTCTACAAGCAAGCTCTGGTAGGTTGCCAAGATAGTATAGTGATTAATACTCAATGTTGTTGTTGCAGCATCCCTGATGCAATACAAAATGTCATGGCAAAAGGGTTGTGTTTTAAAAGAGTTAAAACTGACTGTGTAAGCTAAGAAACTCAACAACTCTTCCATTTGACAAAGTCCCCCAGCTCATGTTAGGTTAATATTATTCAGTTTCTTTGGCTTTTGACTGAGTATTGCTCTGTGCAAGTAGACTGATTTTGCTGTGATCTGATAGGGGTGTCAGTGGGCCGGCTGTGATCGCTCTGAGAGACTCTGGATTGAGGTCAGTGATAAAGTAGTCTACAGTACTACTGCCAAGAGATGAGCTATAGGTGTACCTACCGTAGGACTCCCCTCGAAGCCTTCCATTGACTATGTACATACCCAGTGTGCGACAGAGCTGCAGATGCTGTGACCCGTTTTTGTTGGTTATGTTGTCGTAGTTGTGCCTAGGGGGGCATATGGGGGAGGGAATGCTGTGACCTCCAGTATTCTTGTTCAGTTCTGGCAAGAACCTGTCTGTCTCTCGAATGTGGGAAATGGTTGGTAGGGACTTAAAGAACAATCATGTCAAATGTGTTACTATGTTGTGATGTCATTAAAGACGGTGGAACAACATAACTATCTCTGGGGGTGTACACTTCCCAGTTGTGAGGTTTGCATCTAATTGTTGTATAAAACAAATGATTGAGTATAATAATACTTTTGTGAAGATAACAATGTGATTTTAGCATTCTAGATGAGATTATATTTTTCCATATTCATTTGTTCTCAGTCAGTGGCCACGCCCAGATGAGCACAAACATGATGGAATGCCCCTTTTACCCCGAGTGCATAAAAAGCCTTGAAAAACATTTAAACATTAGACCAGGAAGCCCATGGCTTGAAATGGTTGACAATCTACAAGACCAGCAGAGGTGAAGCGTGAGCTACACGTTACAAAATGGTTTAAAACTACAACTCCATTACCAAAGGAAGACCAAGCATACTACGGTATAAGCCGGATGTTGCAAATGGTTGAATTTCTACAAGACCAACAAGCGTGAAGCTGAAGCTACACGTTACAAAATGGTTAGATCAGAAAGACCAGAAAACGTGAGACATTAGTCCACACGTTTGAAATGGAGAAACTCTGAAACTCTCAACCTCTACACGAGGTGGAGAAGACAATGCACTAGACCTTATCATCTCAGTCTGCAGCTGGCATGTATAGTCATCTAGAGAACTTTCACTAAAGACACGAGAGGGAAGGACAATCCCTCTCAGACAACCGCTGGTACAGTGAGGGAAAAAAGTATTTGATCCCCTGCTGATTTTGTACGTTTGCCCACTGACAAAGAAATGATCAGTCTATAATTTGAATGGTAGGTTTATTTGAACAGTGAGAGACAGAATAACAACAACACAATCCAGAAATATGCATGTCAAAAATGTTAAATTGATTTGCATTTTAAATTAGGGAAATAAGTATTTGACCCTCTCTCAATCAGAAAGGTTTCTGGCTCCCAGGTGTCTTTTATACAGGTAACGAGCTGAGATTTGGAGCACACTCTTAGAGAGGGAGTGCTCCTAATCTCAGCTTGTTACCTGTATAAAAGACACCTGTCCACAGAAGCAATCAATCAATCAATCAGATTCCAAACTCTCCACCATGGCCAAGACCAAAGAGCTCTCCAAGGATGTCAGGGACAAGATTGTAGACCTACACAAGGCTGAAATGGGCTACAAGACCATCACCAAGCAGCTTGGTGAGAAGGTGACAACAGTTGGTGCGATTATTCGCAAATGGAAGAAACACAAAAGAACTGTCAATCTCCCTTGGCCTGGGGCTCAATCTCACCTCGTGGAGTTGCAATGATCATGAGAACGGTGAGGAATCAGCCCAGAACTACACGGGAGGATCTTGTCAATGGTCTCAAGGCAGCTGGGACCATAGTCACCAAGAAAACAATTGGTTACACACTACACCGTGAAGGACTGAAATCCTGCAGCGCCCGCAAGGTCCCCCTGCTCAAGAAAGCACATATACAGGCCCGTCTGAAGTTTGCCAATGAACATCTGAATGAGTCAGAGGAGAACTGGGTGAAAGTGTTGTGGTCAGATGAGACCAAAATCGAGCTCTTTGGCATCAACTCAACTCGCCGTGCTTGGAGGAGGAATGCTGCCTATGACCCCAAGAACACCATCCCCACCGTCAAACATGGAGGTGGAAACATTATGCTTTGGGGGTGTTTTTCTACTAAGGGGACAGGACAACTTCACCGCATCAAAGGGACGATGGACGGGCCATTTACCGTCAAATCTTGGGTGAGAACCTCCTTCCCTCAGCCAGGGCATTGAAAATTGGTCGTGGATGGGTATTCCAGCATGACAATGACACAAAACACATTAAGGTCCTGGAGTGGCCTAACCAGTGGGGGGCAGTGTATAAACTGATAAGAATCTGGTAGCAGCAGTTGTGATGTGTGTGTAGCATGAATGTATATGTGTGTATGTCTGTGTGGGTGTTTGCATTAGTGAGTGAGTGCATGTGTGTTAAGGTGCGGAGAATCAGAGCAGGTGGTCAGTCCAGTTCAAGTGTTCAGCAGTCTGATGGTTTGTAGATAGAAACTGTCTCTGAGCCTGTTGGTATCAGACCTCATGCTCCGATACCCTCTGCCCGACAATAAGGGAGAGAACAGCTCATGGCTGGGGTGTGTGGGGTCCTTGATGATGCTGCAGGCCTTCCTCAGGCACTGCTTCGAGTAAATGTCCTGGATGGGTTGGAGAAAGGTCCCGGTGATGTACTGGGCCGTCTTCACCACCCTCTGGAGGGCCTTGTGGTTGTGGACAGAGCAATTCCTGTACCAGGCCATAATGCAACCGGTCAGGACGCTCTTGATGGTGCAGTGGTAGTATTTGGAGAGGACCCGGGCGGCATGCCAAATTTCTTCAACCGCCGTAGGAGGTAGAGACACTGTTGCGCCTTTTGACAGGAGTGGTGGTGTTGTTGGTCCATGACAAGTCCTCGTGATGTGTGCGCCGAGGAACTTAAAACTCGTGACTCTCTCTATTGCAGTCCTGTTGATGTGGATCGGCGCATGTTCCCTCCTCTGCTTCCTAAAGACAACAATCAACTCCTTTGTTTTGCTGAAGTTGAGGGAGAAGTTGTTGTCATGACACCACAATGCCAGTTCACTTACCTCCTCCCTATTGGCTGACTCGTTGTTGTTCGTTATCACGCCTACAACCGTGGTGTCGTCAGCAAACTTGATGATGGATTTGATGTCATGCAAAGCCACACAGTCGTGGGTGAACAAGGAGTACAGCAGAGGACTGAGGCCACACCCCTGGGGGGCCCCTGTGTTAAGAGTCAGCATGGAGGAGGTGTTGTTGACAATCCTCACAGCCGGTGGTCTGACCGTCAGGTAGTCCAGGATCCAGTTGCAGAGGGTGGTGTCCAGACCCAGGGCTTTGAGCTTGGTGTCGAGCTTGGAGGGAACAATAGTGTTGAATGCTGAACTGTAGTCAATAAACAGCATTCTCACATAAGTATTCCTCTTGTCCAGATGTGTTACAGCCGTGTGAATAGCGATGGAAATGGCATCTTCTGTCCTACATAGGCCTCCTGTAGCTCAGTTGGTAGAGCATGGCGCTTGCAACGCCAGGGTTGTGGGTTCGATTCCCACGGGGGGCCAGTATGAAAAATGTATGCACTCACTAACTGTAAGTCACTCTGGATAAGAGCGTCTGCTAAATGACTAAAATGTAAATAAGATGCCAGCGCTGAGGAGGGCGTCTTGCTGGTTCCTACTCGACTTTGCTTTTTCATGTCTATTTTTGCATTAATTATGACTTTGTTTCCTCAGAATGTTTGTGCAATCATTTCCTATGACCGACATACACTTCGGATCATGAATTGAAAGCTACACACTGATCTCAGCCTCCCAGATCTGGAAAACTACATTCGCTCCTTTATTCCCCAAACAGCAGGTTTACCTGTTGCTCCTGGCCTGTGTCACACACACAGAGTTATGTTCCTAACCTAGTCACCACCAGGGGCGGCCTGTTCAATAGGGCGATATGGGCGACGCACTGCCAAACGGGAAAAGGAAGGGATTTTTTTTCTAATCAATTATATCACGGCAACAGTAGTTATCAGTGTTGTAATCTATACGTCTGATCTGCCACAGTGCCACACTGCCACTAAATGTCGAATCAGGCTAAAGTCGTGCTTCAAATGGCTCCCCCCCCTTTTGGGGCGATTTCAGTCAGGTTGAAAATCGCCCAGAAGTCTGTCATAGACTCCCATGTAAAATCTATTTTTTTCAAATTTCAGAGCCTTCAATACAATCTCTATGGGTGTCTGAGGGCTTGCACTTACGCGCTTTCGTCATACGTAACGTAACGTAACCATGAACGTAACTGAGAAAAGAGCGGATTGTGTCTTTGAAAGAAGTTCCTTTTTGTCGGCGAACAAATGAAGATAAATTGGCAACGAAACAATTAGGACCTCCCAGACCAAATTTAATAATTCAACAGGTTTCTACTAAAGGCGGAAAGTCCTACACCCGAGGATTTTCCAAAAATTGATACGAACGGAAAAATAACATTGCCACTCAACTTGATGAGGGATACAGGCTAGCTGTCCGCCGCCACAACGATGAGGTTAGTGTTGATAATCACAAGTTTACTGGAGAACTGAGACCAAGTAGAGACTTTGGACAGGGTGGATATGGTATAATAAAGGCAGTTTATTCAGAGGTAAAGATATCAAACTCTTAGGGAGCTATACATTAAGCCCCATTACTTACCATATCAGATAAGAGAAATTGCTGCAGCTACATATATTTTACATCCTGGCCCTACATAGTTCACTATTTGCATCACTTACCAAAATATTACATGTGGTCATATATGCTTGGAAAGTGGAGATGCCATAGAACGTCAAAAAAGTAAACATTGCTGGAGACACATTGCCGTTTTGGAGAAGACATCGCGTTTGCTAGCGAAGAGATTTGTTGTGGCAAATGAACTTGGGCTGGGAATTGCCAGGAACCTCACGATAAGATATATGCATCAGCATTGCGAGTCTCATGATTCTATACGTATTGCGATTCGATACTGTGATTTTATTGCGCACCATATGTCTGTTGCAGAGGGATCAGAAAGCCATGAGAACGAGTTTTGATCAGTCATGGAAATAAAAGTGCTGAAAACAAATTGGCTCCCAATGTGAAAAGATTGAGAACAAGCTATGAAGGAACAATAATGGTGTTTTGGTGCAGGTACAGCCAACTAGCGCTAAAATATTGCGATATTGTCAATACAGTATATCGTAAAGTATCACTATGTAACTCGATTTCTTTCACCCCAATCCCTCAAATTAACGGTAAATAACTGAATTGTTTGCCCCACATTTAGCTAAGATGATTAGCTAGCCAGCTAAAATGTTTTATTTAGTTAGCAGTCGCATCTACAATAGTTTACTGTCAATAACATGTCTCCAAAAATGACGTGGTGTCTCCAATTGTGTTGACATTTTACAATTGCGATGCGCATCCATGAGTATCCACTTTCTGTAGCTCAGCTGGTAGAGCATGGCGCTTGTAACGCCAAGGTAGTGGGTTCGATCCCCGGGACCACCCATACACAAAAATGTATGCACGCATGACTGTAAGTCGCTTTGGATAAAAGCGTCTGCTAAATGGCATATTATTATTATTATTATTATTATCTGAAGAGAGCCCCGAAACATTGTGTGCAGACATTTTATGCAATAAATGAAGTAGGTTGAATCTAGTAGTTCTGATCTTCTGATTGGTCCTGATGAGTTGGGCGAGGTCCCCTCCAGGCTACTGTCACTGTTGCATTGGCTCTGAGTCGGGTTCTCTGTCTTCAAATGTTCAGCCTAAGAGAGGGGATTTTTGTGTGTGTGTGTGTGTGTGTGTGTTTAACAGTGATGATGTGTGTGTGTGTGTGTGTGTGTGTGTGTGTGTGTGTGTTTAACAGTGATGATGTGTGTGTGTGTGTGTTTGTGTGTGTGTGTGTGTGTGTGTCCTCAGAGCAAGAACTCGTGAGTTGGAAGAACTGAGAGGCCTATGGCGTGGGTGTTGTCCTTGGCCACCTGCTGACAAGGCTGACAAGATAGGACCCTTTTGTCCATTGTTATTGGATAGGAACAGAACTTATAACCAGCTCCTGACCTAAATAGATCTTAGCACAACATTTTACTCAACATATCATATTCCATATTCACTATAACAAATATATTTACTACGACATTAGCAAGAACCGCCACATCCTCAGCCGGCTAATCCAGTGTGTGAAGTTTTGCGGAGTGTTTGAGTTAGCTTTGCGAGGCAAAGATGAAACTGAGGGCTCCACCAACCCTGGTAAGCCAACACTTTTGAGATCAGTCAATAAATGCTTCTGGTATTGACTTATATGCTGCCCCTGTCTTCATGTTGTTGCTGGACATATCTTTTTTAAAATGTGTGTAGGTCACCTAAATCATCAGAAAAATTGCCCCCCCTGAGAATTTTTTCAGGAGCCGCCACTGGTCACCACTGTACTGTACAGCGCCCATTCTTTCGCTCTCTTTAAGATCTGCTTTCAGTCTCCGAATAATTTCCTTCCCTTTTCTCTCATTTATTATAAGAGTGAAATAAAGTATATTAGAAGGATAGAGGGAGATAGAGAAGGGAGTATCTCTCTCTGTTTAGTTGACTCTGTTTGGGGATCATGCTGTGGTGTAATATTGGACTCCAGAGGGTGGATCAATTAAAACACACAATTGTAATTTCAAAAGTTAATTGTTCAATTACTTTCTATTCCATTAATATCCCTTGTAAGTTAGTGTGTGTGTCCTCTGAGAGTCCTCTGGTCCAGGTGAATGGAGGCACTGGAAAGTTAGGACACAATCCCCACAAATTCAGATTCTCTGCAGCCTACTGTCCGTCCATAGTGATATAGTAATATCGTCCTCCCTTATGCAGCTAGATGAGGTTATACTGAGTTCTTCTGGGCTGCCTCTCTATTTTCCAAGAGTAGCTTCTTCCATTAATTTCCTTTACTTCATCTGCGCAGATTTGAAATCGGTGAAAAGACACTTGAGACAATTTAATGTCAAAAGACACTCCTCTTAGTTATCTTCATTGCTTTCACCCAGCATGTGGATCAGTAAAGATATTGGATTGACTCGCTAAGAACACAGAAAAAACCCTGATATGGTCAATACACTTATATGGGGTGTGTGTGTCGCGGCACTTACGTTTTCCAGTTGTCTTCTTCTCTTGTGTCCTCTCATCCATTTCCACTCATCTACAATCACAAAAGAGGTGGAAGCAATATGATGAGCCACGTCCTGAGAATTACTTTCGCCTCTATAGATCTCCCAAATCATTGCAGATGAAGGTGTAGTGTCTGAAGGTCTATTGATTTTGCTGATGTTTGCAAATGGTGTAATAGATGAACTTTACTCTGCTTTGCTGAAACATTTGGAAAAGCATTGCTACATAGGTTTCTTGGAATAGAGGACATTTGGAGATATGTGAAAGCCGGGGATTGGTTTATTAAAATCACGCCATACTATGTCACATAGGATATAAATACCGTGTCTTAAACAAAGGACTGGGAGAGAGACAACATATTGGATCAACAGATTGGCCGTTTCTCTCCAGATATAACTGCAGATATCTGTAAATTAATACTGTGAACTTTGATACAATAAATCTTTATAATCAAAGAACAGTGTAAGCGGACTTCTTATCATCACAGCATAATTAGCAACGCTGTCTTGGACACCACATTTTAATGGCGACGAGGATTTGGGACGTGCTACGTCTTTTCTCAGCATTCCATTCATGGGCTACGAAATGACTCCCGCTCAAGACGCCGGCAGATAAGGTGAGATTACTCACAGTTCTTTGGGCGCTGGTCGGTTCGTGTGCTTGTGTCTGTGTTTGTTCAGATGTACCGTCAAAGGACTTGTGTGTGTGCGCTTTGCTGTTATTTGCTGTGGGATGAAAGTCCGTTCTAAATTTCTACCTTTGTTTGCGTTGGGAACAACGCAAACAGGGGGGAGAGTATATAGGAATTATTGACACTGGACACACATATTTTGGCTTGGAAAAAGTGTGAGAGAGTGTCCAGGAAAAGCATGAAGGAATAAGGCCAGGAAATAAGGAAAAGTATACTTTTAGGACGCCGTTAATTTAAGGAAGCCCTTGAAAGAAGGCGATCAATATGATGGGCCATGAATCTTGATAGTTATTAGATTAACTCTCAAGTCAGTTCTGGGAACTGCAAATTGTAGAAGATATATTCAATTGTATGTTACCACTCAGAATCTATTTGACGAAGTATTTGTCTGAAGTAATCCTCTCATTGAATGTCTACAATCTGAGGTAGCAGAAATGTAGCAAAGGAATATAAAGGAAAATAGGAACGGCGGTAGCATGCTTAGTGTATTGTATGAACGGATGCATTCCTCTTGAATTGTGTGTGTGTGAGAGGAAGAGAGCCTATGTGTGTGTGTGTGTGTGGGAGAGAGAAAAATAATAAAATAAAGACGTCTCTGTTGTGTTTAAACTGTGTGTCGACTCATGTTAGGATAAAATCTATGTTAGAGATTTATACACATATATATATATATATATATATTTTGGTTGAGAACAGGGATTTTTGTTTTCATAAGAAGTTAAGCCCCTAGAATAAAGTTAAGACCCTAGAATGAAGTTAAGGTTAAAAATCTTATGAGTCTCTGTTTGTGAGAACGTTAATAATTGTTAACTATATAAACTATGAGCCCCCTGGAAGGACAATAAGTTAAAAAATCATATGAGTCTCTATAAAAAGAGAACGTTTACTAACTAATCATGAGCCTACAGGGAGGACTTTTTTTTTTTTTTTTAAGAGTGTATAGAGATGTTTTGTAATTGATAACAACATAACTATAAATCTACAGATTAGGATAAGTGAAGATAACAAACTTGGAAGTGGGATTTGTGTTCTATGTTCTATGTGTTCCGTGTTCGTTTGTGAGTTTTGTTAAGTGTTATTGTTTGTCTATGGGAGGAGAGAACGGAGCGACAGCGGGTCTGTCTACTCTGTTGTTCCTTTCACTCTGAAATCGCATTGGTGACTGAACTGCGCACGCGTAGGATTTTATGAGTTTAGAGTTACGTACAACAGATGTGCCACTCCCCTGCACTGAACTGCTGGGAGAGGCAGTCTCAGAGCAGACAAAAAAAAAAAAAAAAAAAAAAAAAGGGAGGGGGAATCTTGCACACAAGTGGAATGTTCTGTTGAATTAACTGTTGCTTGACGGTGAAACTGTTTGGTTGATATCGGTTGAGTTGGTGAATGAGAGATATATTGACGGATTAAAAATAATAATAATAAAATAAATAAATAAAATAAAATGTTATTGAGCTATTTATAATATTCCTGAGTTAAGCTGTTTGCTTATTTCTTAGCGTGAATGTGAATATAAGTATGCATAAAATACTAAATTGTTGTCTGTTCCTTTTGTTTTTCTGTCATATGAGAGACGAGAAGGAGGAGACAGAGAGAGAGAGAGAGAGAGAGAGGAGGTGCTGACCAGTACATCAGCGACAACAACCCAGTCCAATCAAGGCCAGTACTGTTCTTATCCACAAAACCTACTTTCCCTTACAGGATATAATACATACATTGTGTATACATAGGATATTTCATGTTGTGACCATTTCGCAGGAACTTGGCAACAGACTGATGAATTGATGTAATTGATAATTGCACATTAGAGTTTTTGTGAATGACTTGTTTTAATTAGAGTTGTGTTGGAAATCCAGCATTGACATTATTCTGTAAAATTAAGGTAATTGGGTGCTTATTAAGCAATTGGTTTGTGAGTGCTGTAGTGTTGCAGGATTAGAGGTCTTTTATTTTTGGATTGCTCTGAAGTTGACTACTTTCCTTTACTTTTCCTGATCGGATGTGGTAAGACTGCCACTAATCAATAATTTGGTAAAATAAAATTCATAAAATAAATTGATATATTGATTAATTAATTGATTAATTATTTTTAATAAAAAAAAAAAAAAAAAAAAAAAAAAGAGGGAAACACATAACAGAGTCGTTACAATGGGGAAAAAGGACATCAAAACTACAAAAGCAATTACTCCTCTTGATGTAGTACAGAATAGTAATCCTCTAGTTAATGGTATAGCAGGATTATCCGAAAAATGGAATAAACGTTGGCCTGACATTGAACAACCAGTGGAAGGGACTCTTAACCCAGACGTCATCAAGATAATGCAAGTGCTTGTATCCACGTATAAGGCAGATCAAAAGAAGGGGAAGAAAGGAAAACTACGCAAAGAAAAAAGACAAAGAGAGCTGGGTGTTCTTAAGCTGTTTGAAAATGAAGGACAAAAACTGATAAAAGATACAAAAGATAAGAGAGACAGAGGTACAGAGAAAATGGCAAAAGAGGTGAAGGTGACAGAAAAAGTAATTGCAGAAGTCAATACACCTTTCTCACATATGGATTCAGCAAAAACACCCCCACCTTATGAGAAAGAAGCCAAGTTTAAGGACGTTTATCCTCAGCTTCCAGTGATCATTCAGGAGGGTGACTATTGCATCAGAGATGAAGATGAACAAATAATAGAGAGAGGACAAGCAGAAACGACCATAAAGATGAATCCAAACCCCAAAAGCAGGAAGAAAACGAGATGTCTGAAAACTAAGGGTAGAGCGAGGTTCAGGAGGATGGAACTTTATGATGATGATGATGACGATGATGATGATCAGAGTGATTCAGAAGAGATCATGGGTGGATATGACCCTGTCATCAGACAGAGGTTGGCCAGAGCGGAAAGAAGGGGTGATGGAAGTTGGAAGAAGAAGAATACAAGTGATTCGAGTTCTGATGAAAATGAAGATGGAGACAACGATGAAGATTTGGAGGTTAAAGGTGCTTCATATTCAAGAGGATTTTATCCTACAATGACTAGCACAGAAGAAATAGAAAGAGATATAGACCGATGCGTCTCATGCTTGGATAAAGTGACTAGTTTAGAAGAAGTGAAAAAACTGGAGGAACAACTCCAGAAGCTGAAGATAAAGAAAAAGAAGCTGCTGAGAAAAGAATCCCAATAATCTGAGAATAAATATACATTGAGGCCAAGAAAAGAGGGCACTAGTAAGAAAATTATGCCGGTGATCATTCGAGGACAAAACCTAGAATATAAGCCTTTGCAGAATACCGATATGTCAGATATACTTGAGAAACTGCCTACTCTTCAAGATGGAGCATATCCTTGGATTTCAAAGTTGGAAGAAATTACGGTGGGAACACAGTCTGCCATAGGAGACATTAAGAGACTTTTGGCTAATCTCCTTGGGATTCCAGGCATGGAAGAAATTTTTCAGAGAGCTGGACTTCATAGATATGTGGGGACTGCAGTGAACGACCCTGAATTGTTGGCTGCAAGTAGAAATCGGCTGTGGAGAGCACTGAGAGATACGTTTCCAACAAATGTGCATCCTGACAACATTCTGATTGACCCACTAGGACAACAAGAAAATCCGAGAGCCTACGTGTCAAGAGTTCATCAAGTGTGGAGAAATATTACCGGAAATGATCCAGATGTGAGTCAAATTGAGCAGTCAATCTTGAGAGCTAAACTACAGATGGGACTGCCCTTACCGGTAAGGAGCAAACTGGCAGAGGTGGTTGGACTTGGAAGCATGACAAAAGGTGTCTATACAGATCATATAGCCCATCAAGTGGATCTGTACCGGAAAAAGGAACACAACCAGAAAGAACAGGACCAAGAAACTCTCAGAAAACTCAATCAAATACAACTGGTAGAGAATAAGAAGGAGAAGAAAAGCTTTGGTTATGCAGAATCAGTGTAAACCAAATCAACAATCACTGCCACAGCTTCAACCGAACCAGGTCAACTGCAATTGTACCAGCCACAACTAGTGGTACAAGTTGTTTCATATCCATAGATAGTTTTTGGAAAGGAAGAATTTCAGATGAAGATACAGGAGCAAGTGAAGATCATCTGGAGGACAGGTGAACCCTTATAGGAGCAAGGATTCTAGGGGTGCCTAGAAGATCCGAAAGTGGGGTTTCAGCTGGTAGCACCAGTTAGGGAAAAAGACCCAACAATTGAAGTGAAAATAAACAATGGACTATGGGAAGTGATGATGGATAGCGGAACTGCTTTTATCTGTGTTCAGCCTGAAGAGGTTACACATCTCACTATGTCAAATCAACTAATTAGGAGAAGGATTTGGAGGAGTGAAGATCAGCGATTTCTGAAAATGATGATTTCGGCTCAAGGACAATGAGAGTCATAAGCTGTATGGATGATAAATGAATCTATTTGCAGTGTGAATATGGATTCAGACCCTATTAAAGAGGAGATGTTGCAACAAGTTCCAGAATTTTTGTGGTCTCAACACAGTACCGATATTGGACTTGTGAAATCAGCCCAACCGGTGAAAGTTGAACTTCGACCAGGAGCCAGACCTCCTTGGAAGAATCAGTATCCATTGAAAGATGAAGCAATCCAAGGGATCGAACCACAAATTGAAGGACTTTCGAAAGCAAGTGTTTTGAAGACAATGAAAAAAAAAAATCCTTAGAGTAGCAATCAATTATTGTTTTGGAGAAACCATGATGATTTAGGAAGCTATGGGTTAGCTCATGTTGCAAAAGGGGAGATTAGGAGAAAGATCACAAAGGAGTATGGTTTTTGGAATCATATTTGCTTGAATAGGTTGACTATGTCATAGGCAGGTGCACAATCTGTCTGAAAAATAATGTGTGACTGTTATTTTTGGTTACATTCATATACCAAGAGGTGCATAAGATGTCCAACTAAGCTAAAAGATGCTCAGTCGGTTGCAAAGTTTTTGTGTAAAGAAGTCATAAGCAGGTGGGAATTTCCCGATTTAATATCCTCAGAAAATGGGAAAGAGTTTTGTGAATAAATCAGTGAAATGGTTTTTGAAAAAAAAAAAAATTAGAGAAAAAGAAAAAATTGGAAAAAGTCAGACTAAAATGTTATGAAAACTAGGGTTGAAATAACTCTAGGAAATTTGGAATATCTGATTGTGGGATAATTATATTATTGTGATATTTAGTATTTTCTTATGAATCAAAGGGGGGAAATGGAATTCATATCATTTTTGGAATTCCTATATTTTTAGTTGATATTGAAGTTTTAATTTGAATGTGTTGTTTTGCAAAAGATACTGTTTGGTCCTTTCTTTTCTTCCAGAAGTATATGGGGATGTGTAGAGGGGACTCAAATACTCAAACATGGACAATATGAATGGACTGGAAGAAGTGGAACAAGGAAGGTGTGGAAATGTTCAGATTCCATCATCGACGTCGCATTGAAAGTCGACACTGTGGAGGAGCTGCAGTGTAGTGGACTACATTCCAGTGTTATATTCTTTCTGTATTAATTTTTGAAGAATTATGTTTTCTGTTGTTGGGTACATGTGGGGACCTCAGATGTTTTTGTTTATTTCGTTGAAGCTTAGGGATATTGGGTCTAGGCAGGGACAGAGAGAATCCACAGGAGGGTCCGATGGGTCGACCAGCCTGAATGTGGACATTTTTGATTGTATTTTGTTTTCTGAGGTTTTCATGTGTATTCAATTGCATCATAGCTTAAAATGCATTGATAAAGATTTATAAATTGATCTGGAGTACTTAGGTGGTCGCCTAGGGCAGAGGGGCCGTGAGAGAATTTTCCTGTCTTGATTGACTGATGGATATTTGGAATGAAAGCTGCCAGACAGGTTTTTCGCTCTTACACTCCATAACAATTTATTTACACCCCATACAAAAATGTGTCTATATAAACATGTGTTTACTCTCCATAAATTTTGGTTTATTGCTAAAGTTACTCAAGAACAAAAATTGTTATTTGTCATAATTCTATTCTTTTTGTTTTCGAGACTTAATTAGTCTCGAAGGGGGGAAATATGTAGTGTCTGAAGGTCTATTGATTTTGCTGATGTTTGCAAATGGTGTAATAGATGAACTTTACTCTGCTTTGCTGAAGCATTTGGAAAAGCATTGCTACATAGGTTTCTTGGAATAGAGGACATTTGGAGATATGTGAAAGCCGGGGATTGGTTTATTAAAATCACGCCATACTATGTCACATAGGATATAAATACCGTGTCTTAAACAAAGGACTGGGAGAGAGACAACATATTGGATCAACAGATTGGACGTTTCTCTCCAGATATAACTGCAGATATCTGTAAATTAATACTGTGAACTTTGATACAATAAATCTTTATAATCAAAGAACAGTGTAAGCGGACTTCTTATCATCACAGCATAATTAGCAACGCTGTCTTGGACACCACAAAGGGAAGGAGATGAAAATGAAGGGAAGGAGGAGAAGATGAGGAGATGAAAATGAAGGGAAGGAGGAGAGGAGGAGAAGATGAGGAGATGAAGGGAAGGGAAGGGGATGAGGAGATGAAGGGAAGGGAAGGGGATGAGGAGATGAAGGGAAGGGAAGGGGATGAGGAGATGAAGGGAAGGGAAGGGGATGAGGAGATGAAGGGAAGGGAAGGGGATGAGGAGATGAAGGGAAGGGAAGGGGATGAGGAGATGAAGGGAAGGGAAGGGGATGAGGAGATGAAGGGAAGGGAAGGGGATGAGGAGATGAAGGGAAGGGGATGAGGAGATGAAGGGAAGGGAAGGGGATGAGGAGATGAAGGGAAGGGAAGGGGATGAGGAGATGAAGGGAAGGGAAGGGGATGAGGAGATGAAGGGAAGGGAAGGGGATGAGGAGATGAAGGGAAGGGAAGGGGATGAGGAGATGAAGGGAAGGGAAGGGGATGAGGAGATGAAGGGAAGGGAAGGGGATGAGGAGATGAAGGGAAGGGAAGGGGATGAGGAGGTGAAGGGAAGGGAAGGGGATGAGGAGATGAAGGGAAGGGAAGGGGATGAGGAGATGAAGGGAAGGGAAGGGGATGAGGAGATGAAGGGAAGGGAAGGGGATGAGGAGATGAAGGGAAGGGGATGAGGAGATGAAGGGAAGGGAAGGGGATGAGGAGATGAAGGGAAGGGGATGAGGAGATGAAGGGAAGGGAAGGGGATGAGGAGATGAAGGGAAGGGAAGGGGATGAGGAGATGAAGGGAAGGGAAGGGGATGAGGAGATGAAGGGAAGGGAAGGGGATGAGGAGATGAAGGGAAGGGAAGGGGATGAGGAGATGAAGGGAAGGGAAGGGGATGAGGAGATGAAGGGAAGGGAAGGGGATGAGGAGATGAAGGGAAGGGAAGGGGATGAGGAGATAAAGGGAAGGGAAGGGGATGAAGGGAAGGGAAGGGGATGAGGAGATGAAGGGAAGGGAAGGGGATGAAGGGAAGGGATGGGGATGAGGAGATGAAGTGAAGGGAAGGGGATGAGGAGATGAAGGGAAGGGAAGGGGGTGAGGAGATGAAGGGAAGGGAAGGGGATGAGGAGATGAAGGGAAGGGAAGGGGATGAGGAGATGAAGGGAAGGAGATGAAGAGAAGGGAAGGAGATGAAGAGAAGGGAAGGAGATGAAGAGAAGGGAAGGGGATGAAGAGAAGGGAAGGGGATGAAGAGAAGGGAAGGGGATGAGGAGATGAAGAGAAGGGGATGAGGAGAAGGGGATGAGGAGATGAAGAGAAGGAGATGAAGGGAAGGAGATGAAGGGAAGGAGATGAAGGGAAGGGAATGAACACACCCTGCTAAACATCAAAAACAAAAACATTTCAGCATAATATATGCGCAAACTTTTTCGACTGGGAAGCATGCGACAGGCTTAAGGCTAACCACCATAAGTAATGGAGTTATGAAATTCAACAACTTGTTCCATTTGCATTAAACTCTGCATGCTTTTACATGTCGTGGTGGTCTTAGGTTTACTGCGACATGATGGTTTTTCTATCAATATTTGCGCATAAAAGCATTTCCAGCTCAATTGTCGCATATCTTTCTTTCACAGACGAAAAAAATATCCCACCTTGTCTAGCGTATTTTCTTTAGTCGACATTGGGACATTTTACCCAAATATCTGCTGTTTCCATAAGGCCTGTAAGGTCATTCATCCGCATGAAATGTTTGGATGGAAACCTGGTTAGTGATATGCTTTTCTCCACGTCACCACAGTGTGCACATTTCCAGACGTTCCTTTGCCTTTTTATCATGATTTATTTTCCATTGCTTTAGTTTCATCTTTTGTGTGGAGCTCTTTGAAGACACCCCCTACGGGCTTTTATTAACGCTGGCTCCATCAGACAAAGCACCACACCCAGATCTTATGGAAATCACGATGCTGCTAATGGGCTGAGAGAGAGGGATGGAGAGGGGAAGGGAAGGGAAGGAGAAGGTAAGGAACAGAAGGATTGACAGAAGGGAGGAGAAGAGAGATAGGAAGAGCAGGATGGAGTGGAGAAGGAAGTGGGGCTGGGGTGGGGCTAGAGGGTTGGGGGGGGGCTGGGGTGAGGATTGGCAGTTTATGGCTGATGAAGGACAAAGAGGGGGGAACTATGGCAACGTATAATGTTGTTACTTGACTTTTGGATTACCTTTCAAGGCCCCTGGGCCTTTCTCTAAATCTATCACACTGAAAGGCACTGCGCTAAACTCTGGCCTCTGTGTATGCTAGCACAGTAAGCCTCTGTTCTGTGTGCTGTATTTTCAGCTCACACACACATTATTAGTGTGGTGAGACAAGGGGAGGTCAGGGCTGCTTTGCGAGACAACCTCTTTAGAAAATCACCCATGACAACACGATTTGGAGGTCTGCTACTGTCTTTCCCTCACTTTCACCCAGTCTCACTCCTCTCATCCTCCTCCCTCCTGCTTTCTCTTTCTCCCTCAAAACTATATCCTGAGGGTATAGTCTTTATTACCTCACTTCTCCATTCACTGGGGAGGAGAGAAAATTGTACAGTGTGTGTCAGCAGAAGTATAGACTCCCAGTCAGTTCCAGGCCTTGTCTACATCTGCTAATACACAACCAAGCCAGTGCTACACTGCGCCCCCAAAGCCCCACACTTCCACTGCAATTACCTCCCCAGCTAAACAGCTCATCGGGTTAGAATGTGAGCAAATGCATTGGCTGGGGAAAAAATAGAAAGGCAGTGAAACAGAAGGAGATAGAAACCGAGAGAGAGAAACCAGCTTGGTTAGTCCTGGGGCTCTGTTCACAAACAGACCCCACAGAGCCCCTGTCACGGTCGTTGAAGAAAGGGTCAGACCAAGGCGCAGCGTGAAATGCATACATGTTTATTAAACTGAATAAACATGCAAAAGGCAACGAAACGTGACGTCGGAAGGCTATACACTAACAAGCCAAACTCACCGAGCACAAACAAGATCCCACAACACAGGCAGGAAAACTGGCTGCCTAAGTATGATCCCCAATCAGAGACAACGAGCGACAGCTGCCTCTGATTGGGAATCACACCCGGCCGAACATAGAAATACAAACATAGAATGTCCCCATAGAAAACTGTTACGAACCCCGTGGCTTTAAAAGTCTAGGGTGGATGGAAAAGAGACCCGTAACATAATTCATGCAAATTAGAATCGTGACATGGAAACAGTGAGAACAAAAAATACATGACAACCATAAGCTACCGTCAAACATAAAATGTTTATTTTGAACACACGGTAAAGGTTTGGGAAAAAGGGCTGAGCAGGACCCAAGAAGTGAAACAATATTGTAACAAAACCCTAAACTGATCTTGCCTGCCTCAAGAACCGCTAAGCTACTGCTAATCATACAAAAATTACAGTGGGTGGTCCGCTCAGGTCTAACTAGTGTTTTTAGACAATTTTCTTCCTACGGGTAATGTATGCCCAAGGGCAACTTGCTTAAATCCCCCTTTTCCCAGAAACACACAACAAAGTTACCAAACAGAGTAACCAGCAAATGAGTGAGTACACAAAAAAACAGGACACCACAGTATCCATACTCACATACGGAAACAGTCTCTCCCAACAAACACAACTGACTGGCTTTTAAAACAATGGGAGGTGTAAGTGAAAAACCAGAAACAGGTGGTGCAATACAGAGGAATGTCCACTGATTGGTCCACCTCAGCAATCAGCAGACAAACGGATGTCGGACAGGTGGGACACCCCCAACGACCACCAATCAGGAACATAAAGGACACCTGTGATTAGGGCAGGAGAGGAAAAACACAAAAACACACACAGGATACCTGTATCTGTAACAAAAACAAACACATGATATTCACACCCTGACCAAACTAACTAGAATTCTATAGGTCAGGGCGTGACAGTCCCAGGACAGCAACACAATTAGACCCAACCAAATCATGAGAAAACTAAAAGATCATTACTTGACACATTGGAAAGAATTAACAAAAAAAACTGAGCAAACTAGAATGCTATTTGGCCCTAAACAGAGAGTACACAGTGGCAGAATACCTGACCACTTTGACTGACCCAAACTTAAGGAAAGATTTGACTATGTACAGACAGAGTGAGCATAGCCTTGCTATTGAGAAAGGCCGCCGTAGGCAGACCTGGCTCTCAAGAGAAGACAGGCTATGTGCACACTGCCCACAAAATGAGGTGGAAACTGAGCTGCACTTCCTAACCTCCTGCCAAATGTATGATCATATTAGAGACACATATTTTCCTCAGATTACACAGATCCACAAAGAATTCGAAAACAAACCCAATTTGGATGAACTCCCATATCTATTGGGTGAAATATCACAGCGTGCAATCACAGCAGCAATATTTGTGACCTGTTGCCACAAGAAAAGGGCAACCAGTGAAGAATAAACACCATTGTAAATACTACCCATGTTTATGTTTATTTATTTTCCCTTTTGTACTATTTGCACATACTATGACACACTTTATTATTTTGGAGCTTTTGTGAGTGTAATGTTTACTGTTAATTTTGATTGTTTATTTCACTTTTGTTTATTGTCTACTTCACTTGCTTTGGCATTGTAAACATATGTTTCCCATGCCAATAAAGCCCTTAAATTAAAATTGAATTGAAATTGAATTGAAATTGATAGAGAGAGAAACAGAGAAACAGAGAGAGAGAAACAGAGAAACAGACATATATATATATATATATATATATATATATATATATATATATATATATATATATATATATATATATAAACAGTGAGAGAGAGAAACAGAGAAACAGAGAGAGATAGAGATAGAGAAATGGAGAAACAGACAGACAGAGAGCGAGAAACAGAGAAACAGACAGAGAGAGAGAGAAACAGAGACAGATCTCACGGTTTTACCAATTTGACTTCAGATTTTGACGTTTATCCAAGTTTCTCAAAAGTCAAATTTCGAAGTTGCTCCAAACCAGTATTAATTTTGTCAACAAAAAAAGTGACACAAATATTAGTCAAACACCTATTTTTCAGTGGCAATTGACGAGACTAACTGACTAAATAGACCCAGAAAAAACTATAACTAAACAAAAACTATTTTTCTATTTCAGTTCACTAAAACGTGACGAAATTATCTCTGTGACTAAAATCTTAGGTTTTAGGTTTTATTTATTCGGATCAAAGAAAATAAGTGAAAGACAAAATAGTATAGATAAAAAACTGGTAAAAACGGTTTGCAGGTGAGGTTTGAAGCTCAAAGGGGCTTATATGAAAACCACACCACAAATATAAGTACAAAAAAAATGTTTTGTCAATCAGTTAAACAAAGCATATTAATTATAATTGTACATGACATATTCAGTGTACAAGAAAAAACATGATTATGTGTGTGTGTGTGTGTGTATGTGTGCGTGAGTGTGAGAGTTAGGCTACATGGAGGGGATTATTGGGTAGTTTGGTTCATCAGGCGGACCCCCAGTCTTTGCTTGAAGTTATTGAGGGGTGATGAGGTTTTGGCAATGTGAAGACAAGAATTCCAGAGTATGGTACCTCTGTATCTGATAGAGAATTGACTATGTGGGGTGCAGCAGTGGGGATGGTGAAGGCTCTCGCAGTGTCTTGTGTTATATAAACTCAGCAAAAAAAGAAATGTCCCTTTTTCAGGACCCTGTCTTTCAAAGATAATTCGTAAAAATCCAAATAACTTCACAGATCTTCATTGTAAAGGGTTTAAACATGGTTTCCCATGCTTGTTCAATGAACCATAAACAATTAATGAACATGCACCTGTGGAACGGTCGTTAAGACACTAACAGCTTACAGACGGTAGGCAACTAAGGTCACAGTTATGAAAACTTAGGACACTAAAGAGGCCTTTCTACTGACTCTGAAAAACACCAAAAGAAAGATGCCCAGGGTTCCTGCTCATCTGCGTGAACGTGCCTTAGGCATGCTGCAAGGAGGCATGAGGACTGCAGATGTGGCCAGGGCAATAAATTGCAATGTCCGTACTGTGAGACGCCTAAGACAGCGCTACAGGGAGGCAGGACGGACAGCTGATCGGCCTCGCAGTGGCAGACCACATGTAACAACACTTGCACAGGATCGGTACATCCAAACATCACACCTGCGGGAAAGGTACAGGATGGCAACAACAACTACCCGAGTTACACCAGGAACGCACAATCCCTTCATCAGTGCTCAGACTGTCCGCAATAGGCTGAGAGAGGCTGGACTGAGGGTTTTTAGGCCTGTTGTAAGGCAGGTCCTCACCAGACATCACCGGCAACAACGTCGCCTATGGGCACAAACCCACCGTCGCTGGACCAGACAGGACTGGCAAAAAGTGCTCTTCACTGATGAGTCGCGGTTCTGTCTCACCAGGGGTGATGGTCGGATTCGCGTTTATCGTCGAAGGAATGAGCGTTACACCGAGGCCTGTACTCTGGAGCGGGATCGATTTGGAGGTGGAGGGTCCATCATGGTCTGGGGCGGTGTGTCACAGCATCATCGGACTGAGCTTGTTGTCATTGCAGGCAATCTCAACGCTGTGCGTTACAGGGAAGACATCCTCCTCCCTCATGTAGTACCCTTCCTGCAGGCTCATCCTGACATGACCCTCCAGCATGACAATGCCACCAGCCATACTGCTCGTTCTGTGCGTGATTTCCTGTAAGACAGGAATGTCAGTGTTCTGCCATGGCCAGCGAAGAGCCCGGATCTCAATCCCATTGAGCACGTCTGGGACCTGTTGGATCGGAGGGTGAGGGCTAGGGCCATTCCCCACAGAACTGTCCGGGAACTTGCAGGTGCCTTGGTGGAAGAGTGGGGTAACATCACACAGCAAGAACTGGCAAATCTGGTGCATTCCATGAGGAGGAGATGCACTGCTGTAGTTATTGCAGCTGGGGGCCACACCAGATACTGACTGTTACCCTTTGTTCAGGACCACATTATTCAATTTCTGTTAGTCACATGTCTGTGGAACTTGTTCAGTTTATGTCTCAGTTGTTGAATCTTGTTATGTTCATACAAATATTTACACATGTTAAGTTTGCTGAAAATAAACGCAGTTGACAGTGAGAGGACGTTTATTTTTTTGCTGAGTTTAAATGGATTTCACAATTAACCTGGAATAATCCATTGAAGGGTTTAGGTAAACTGTCTGGGAGGTATGAGTATTTGTAGATGAAAATGCATAACTGGCGTACATTAATGTCGTAAATAGACAAGATGTTGAGTTTCTTAAGCAAAGGTGCAGATGGAGCCAGGTAATTAGAGGAGGTGGCTAGTCTGACTACTAAATGGACTGGACAAGAGTTTTTGGAGAGATTGAGAGCTTTTCAGTGATAAGCACAATTAAAATTAGCAGCACAGATTCGCAGAGCAGTTTTTTTCAGCAGTGGGAAGGACGCGCCACACACGGCACACACAGCCTACAAATGTAAATTAAAACTAGATGTTGAACTGACATCTGTGCCCATTGTGAGCCTTCTAGTTAACTACCCTTTGCCTGGTTAAGAAACACAAGTTGCTTTACGAAATTAAAAATAATAGCAGCATTGAGTTTAATAGTAAACAACCCTTGAGTATAGAAAAGTAGGCTGTCTTTGAATTTGTAGTCACGCTCAACCCTCTGACTTTCCCCACTGCATTTCATAGCCAGTTTCTATAGCCATCGTAGCCACGTCTCCCTCTTTTCCTCCGAGAAAATGGCTTGATTCTAGCCCTTACCGTTCAAAAGAAATGGCCCATAATACCGGCTCTAAGTTTTTGTGTTATTATCATACATTGGTCAGCTGCATTTTACATTCATAAAGCATATCACGGGCCGTTTTAAAACTAGGTTACTTGTGGACTGGTCCGTTAACCATTTGTTTAGGCTACACAGTCATGTTACCTCATTAGCCAGCTATTGCTAACAACCTGGGGGCATGTTCAGCAGGACACAACGTTTTGGAACATTCAGACATATGCTATGTAAAACAATGTTGAATGTTGAATAAGGAATAACGCCATCACGATTCATGGAATTTCTATCTGCAACGTTCGAGAAGGTTTTGCAACTGAATGTGGCCCTGGAAACATTTGGTGTCACAGAAAGAAAGGAAAAGGGATAGCAAACAATTTATTTACTAAATTCCTCTTGCCACTACACTATATCTGACAGGGTAAATAACTTTATTTTGAGTTAATGTGACTCAGCACTTGGACCAGGACTCGAGCACTGGGACTCGGATTTCAGCCATAGGGACTTTTGTCTCGTCTCGTGACTCGACCATTGGTGACACGGACTTGGACTCGGACTCGAGCACAGGGCACTTGGGACTCGATTCAGACTCGGGGTTTAGTGACTCAACTACATCATTGGGCGAAACAGTCATTATAGCTCCTGTTCAGTCATTGGCCCATTCTACTTCTGGACATCAGTGTGGCTGAGGCGTCTGTGGAACGTTGATAGAAATGGCAATGACGCGACCGAGTGACGGAGGTGCAACATATACTGTACTACTTTGCCAATACTTTGCAGCACCATCTGGTTGTTGTGCTTCACTCTCTAAATTAAATTCAATTCAATTTAAGAGCTTTATTGGCATGGTTAATAAAAATGAACAGTAAACATTACACTCACAAAAGTTCCAAAAGAATAAAGACATTTCAAATGTCATAGTATGTGCAAATAGTTAAAGTACAAAAGGGAAAATAAATAAACGTAAATATGGGTTGTATTTACAAGGGTGTTTGTTCTTCACTGGTTGACCTATTCTTGTGACAACAGGTCACACATCTTGCTGCTGTGATGGCACACTGTGGTATTTCACCCAATAGATATGGGAGTTTATCAAAATTGGGTTTGTTTTCGAATTCTTTGTGGATCTGTGTAATCTGAGGGAAATATGTGCCTCTAATATCGTCATACATTTGGCAGGAGGTTAGGAAGTGCAGCTCAGTTTCCACCTCATTTTGTGGGCAGTGTGCACATAGCCTGTCTTCTCTTGAGATCCAGGTCTGCCTACGGCGGCCTCTCTCAATAGCAAGGCTATGCTCACTGAGTCTGTACATAGTCAAATCTTTCCTTAAGTTTGGGTCAGTCAGGTATTCTGCCACTGTGTACTCTCTGTTTAGGGCCAAATAGCATTCTAGTTTGCTCTGTTGTTTTGTTAATTCTTTCCAATGTGTCAAGTAATGATCTTTTTGTTTTCTCATCATTTGGTTGGGTCTAATTGTGTTGCTGTCCTGGGGCTCTGTGGGGTCTGTTTGTGTTTGTGAAGAGAGCCCCAGGACCAGCTTGCTTAGGGGAATCTTCTCCAGGTTCATCTCTCTGTAGGTGATGGCTTTGTTATGGAAGGTTTGGGAATCGCTTCCTTTTAGGTGGTTGTAGAATTTAACGGCTCTTTTCTGGATTTTGATAATTAGCAGGTATCATCCTAATTCTGTTCTGAATGCATTATTTGATGTTTTACATTGTACATGGAGGATATTTTTGCATAATTCTGCATGCAGAGTCTCAATTTGGTGTTCGTCCCATTTTGTGCATTTTCTGTTGGTGAGTGGACCCCAGACCTCACAACAATAAAGGGCAATGGGTTCCATAACTGATTCAAGTATTTTTAGCCAGATCCTAATTCGTATGTCAAATTTTATGTTCCTTTTGATGGCATAGAAGGCCCTTCTTGCCTTGTCTCTCAGATCGTTCACAGCTTTGTAGAAGCTACCTGTGACACTGATGTTTAGGCCGAGGTATGTATTGTTTTTTGTGTGCTCTAGGGCAACGGTGTCTAGATGGAATTTGTATTTGTGGTCCTGGCAACTGGACCTTTTTTGGAACACCATTATTTTTGTCTTACTGAGATTTCCTGTAGGCCCTCCTTTGTTGGGGACAGAAGCACCAGATCATCAGCAAACAGTGGACATTTTACTTCAGATTCTAGTAGGGTGAGGCCGGTTGCTGCAGACTGTTCTACTGCCCTCGCCAATTAATTGATATGTATGTTGAAGAGGGTGGGGCTTAAGCTGCATCCCTGTCCCACCCCACGGCCCTGTGGAAATAAAGGTGTGTGTTTGTTGCCAATTTTTACCACACACTTGTTGTTTATGTACATGAATTGTATAATGTCGTATGTTTTTCCCCCAACACCACGTTCCATCAATTTGTATAGCAGACCCTCTTGCCAAATGTAGTCAAAAGCTTTTTTGAAATCAACAAAGCATGAGAAGACTTTGCCTTTGTTTTGGTTTGTTTGTTTGTCAATTAGGGTGTGCAGGGTGAAAACGTGGTCTGTCGTACGGTAATTTGGTAAAAAGCAAATTGGACATTTGCTCAGTTCATTGTTGAGGAAATGTACGAGTCTGTTGTTAATGATAATGCAGAGGATTTCCCCAAAGTTCCTGTTGACACATATAATAATATGCCATTTAGCAGACGCTTTTATCCAAAGCGACTTACAGTCGTGCGTGCATTTTTTTTTTTTTGTGTATGGGTGGTCCCGGGGATCGAACCCACTACCTTGGCGTTACAAGCGCCGTGCTCTACCAGCTGAGCTACAGAGGACCACGGTAGTTATTAGGTTCAAATTTGTCTCCACTTTTGTGGATTGGGGTGATCAGTCCTTGGTTCCAAATATTGGGGAAGATGCCAGAGCTAAGGGTGATGTTAAAGAACTAGTATAGCTAATTGGAATTTGTGGTCTGTATATTTTATAATTTCATTGAGGATACCATCAACACCACAGGCCTTTTTGGGTTGGAGGGTTTGTATTTTGTCCTGTAGTTCATTCAATGTAATTGGAGAATCTGGTGGGTTCCTGTAGTCTTTAATAGTTGATTCTAAGATTTGTATTTAATCATGTATATGTTTTTGCTGTTTGTTCTTTGTTATAGGGCTAAAAAGATTGGAGAAGTGGTTTACCCATACATCTCTGTTTTGGATTTTGATTTATTTTGATTTGTTTAACACTTTTTTGGTTACTATATTATTCCATATGTGTTATTTCATAGTTTTGATGTCTTCACTATTATTATACAATGTAGAAAATAGTAAAAGTAAAGAAAAACCCTGGAATGAGTAGATTTGTCTAAACTTTTGACTGGTACTGTATGTTTGTGATAGTTCTGCTATTGGGAAGAGAATAGGATGATATGCAGCAAAACTGTGTTGGTAGGACAAGGCTATATATGTGTGTGTACATAGAAGTCAGTGATTTATGTTTACTATAGGTTAATGAGGCAATACAAATGTGATGTGACTCAAATGGTACCAAAATCCAGAGTCATGGGATTACGTCTAATCATAGTTAATGTCCTATAAGTACTGCGCCACATCATTGGTATCAGGCTCTGCCATGGACTCATACATCCCTGCTGATGTCAATCTGTTTCTTCACTACCAGGAATTTTGTGAGAATTACACTGATGGTTGTGAAGTTTGTGGCTGATTGTAGGATATGTGGAAGAGGAAACTGATTAGAGGGCAGCAACAGGGGGCTATGATAAACACAACGTATCAGCATCAACACTCAATCCCCCTATTACTGACAAGCTTTCTGACCCTTGGGTTAGTACACACATGCACTCACAGACTCAGACAGACTCAGACATGAACACACACACACACACGCACACACACACACACACACACACACACACACACACACACACACACACACACACACACACACACACACACACACACACACACACACACACCTAGTATTGATCTTCTTTTGACTCCCATAGCCACTGCTCAAAAAGGGATAGCAGACTTGTGTTCTGCCATTACCAGAAACAGTCTTGTAACCCCATTAGGTTAATGTGATTGTGTGCGTGTGTGTGTGTGGATTGTGTGCGTGTATATACAGTACCAGTCAAAAGTTTGGACACACCTACTCATTCAAGGGTTTTTCTATAATAAATAAAAAAATACTTTGTAGAAAAATAGTGACCTATGAAATAACCCATATGGAATCATGTAGTAAATACACATGCGGAGATCATCCGTTCACCCACACGCGTCTCACAAAGACACGGCGGTTGGAACCAAAAATCTACAATTTGGACTCCAGACCAAAGGACACATTTCCACCGGTCTAATGTCCATTGCTCATGTTTCTTGGCCCAAGCAGGTCTCTTCTTCTTATTGGTGTCCTTAGTAGTGGTTTCTTTGCAGCAATTCGACCATGAAGGCCTGATTCACACAGTCCCCGCTGAACAGTTGATGTTGAGATATGTCTGTTACTTGAACTCTGTGAACCATTTATTTGGGCTGCAATTTCTGAGGCTGGTAACTCTAATGAACTTATCCTCTGCAGCAGAGGTAACTCTGGGTCTTCCATTCCTGTGGCGGTCCACATGAGGGCCAGTTTCATCATAGCGCTTGATGGTTTTTGCGACTGCACTTGAAGAAACTTTCAAAGTTCTTGAAATTGTCCGTAATGACTGACCTTCATGTCTTAAAGTCGTAAAAACTTTAAGACATGACTGTCGTTTCTCTGTGCTTATTTGAGCTGTTCTTGCCATAATATGGACTTGGTCTTTTACCAAATAGGGCTATCTTCTGTATACCCCCTACCTTGTCACAACACAACTGTTTGTGATGAAGAGTTTTTAGTGAACTATGAGATAAACAGAGTTAATCATGAACATGGAGTCAGAATTAGACATGGGTGTTCTCTGATGCTGGGCAGGAACTTGATTGGTTCCTTTCACTGGGTTTGTGTGTGTGTGAAATAGGGATCTGACCTCGGGTCGAATTCCTCGCTCTTACTTAATCCATGGCTGTCCTACCTTATCAGGGACTGAAATCAGACTGTGGCCTTTTGCCTATTACATTTACATTTTAGTCATTTAGCAGACGCTCTTATCCAGAGCGACTTACAGTTAGTGAGTGCATACATCTTCATACTGGCTCCCCGTGGGAAACGAACCCACAACCCTGACGTTGCAAGCGCCATGCTCTACCAACTGAGCTACAGGGGACAAACAAAATAGAGAGAGCGACGCCAGAGTTGAACAGAGTTTAGACTAATCATGAGTAATTACAGCATGACAGGAGGGAAGAGAGGAGTGGGTTTGGGTATGTTTGAAAGCTTGAGTGTGGACCTGTCATGTCCAACAATCAATCTTCAGGTCAAGCCAGGGTGAGCTGGCGTTGAACAGAGTTTAAACTGAACATGATTGTTTTTGCATGACAAGGGCGTGATTGATTATACTACTATTGATTCTAAACGGAATAAGAGTCAAATTTAGCCGCTATCATAGACAAGGATGTGGGGGAACCCAAGAGGGAGGGGCTTTAAGCTAAGATGTATGTGAATATGACTATATAAATGGAGAGCTGAGAGGTAGACGGGAGGTGCTCTGCAGACCAGCTCGGCTTCCGTTACTCTGTGTAATAAAGTCTATCTTGATTCTACAAAAACTCTGGAAGAACTTTGATTTTTAATAAGTATAGTGATAATTTTCCAAATCATTTGGCTTAAATGCATTAAGAAGGAAATAAATTCCACAAATTAACTTTTAAGAAGTTAATTACCTGTTAATTGATATGCATTCCAGGTGACTACCTCATGAAGGTGGTTGAGAGAATGCCAAGAGTGTGCAAAGCTGTCATCAATGCAAAGGGTGGCTATTTGAAGAATCTCAAATATAAAATATATTTTGATTTGTTTCACACTTTTTTGGTTACTACATGATTCCATGTGTTGTTTCATGGTTTTGATGTCTTCACTATTATTCTACAATGTAGAAAATAGTAAAAAATAAAGAAAAACCCTGGAATGAGTAGGTGTGTCCAAACTTTTGACTGGTGCTGTATCTGTGTGACTGCTTATTTATGCAGCTGTGCCTGCCTGCTTGCATGCATGCACATGTGATGAGTGTGAACTTGTGTGCATTTATGAGAGCATGTGTGAGGAGATCATTGTTTTTTCTGATTGGTAGTGTATCAATCTTCAACTCTCTCTCTCTCTTTCTCTCTCTCTCTCTCTCGCTCTCTCTCTCTCTCTCTCTCTCTCTCTCTCGCTCTATCTCTCTCTCTCTCTCTCTCTCTCTCTCTCTCTCTCGCTCTCTCTCTCTCTCTCACTGTTGAATCCTAATTTGTGATTTATGTGCATAACTCAAAGTTGCATGCAAATACCCCCTTGTCAGCAATGGAAGAGTCACGTGATGAGATCAGGCAGGATTGTGGGTCAATCCCAGTGCTAAGTACTACTTTTTATTGTTTCTGTTTAAACCCTCTGCCAAATCTTAACCCTTACCTTAACCACTCCGAATGATTGCCTGAACTTAACCATCGAGTTGAGTTTCGGTTTCACTTTTACACAGTTTGGCTGACAGCTAACACCAACATATTCCGTAATTAAAACAGCCACACAGTATATAAACTACATACAGCAGCACATTCATCCCCACAGTGGATAAGTAATAAGGCCCCACAGTGTATTTCTCTGTTGCTGCATTTATGCATGGACACTGCATTTTCTTTGGTGATTGAGTTGTAGGATACATAGAACATATACTAGGCACTCTAACAGATACAAAATAGAACTACTACATCTTCAAGTATGTATCCGTTTAAATGTTAACAATGTGAGTCAATGTAAAGATGGAACACTGGTTCCCACCATAGAGATACATACAATTATTATTGTATTCTATTACTTCTTTGGGGTTGGAGAGGCATGTGGGGCATGTGTTGTGATGAGGTAGAGGAGGGGTGATTTGTGGAGTATTGTGGTAGTGTGGAGGTAAACGGATACTGAAGACCTGTTTATTGAGTCAGTGGTGTAGATGGTCACATGTTACCGCGTGAAGGCCCACCTGAACAGTCACATGTTACTGGTTTAGATCCTGGGTAACATACACTACATGACCAAAAGTATGTGGACACCTGCTCGTCGAACATCTTATTCCAAAATCATGGACATCAATATGGAGTTGGTCCCCCATTTGCTGCTGTAACAGCCTCCACTCTTCTGGGAAGGCTTTCCACTAGAAGTTGGAACATTGCTGAGGGGACTTGCTTCCATTCAGCCACAAGAGCATTAGTGAGGTATGGCGCTGATGATGGGCGATTATGCCTGGCTCATAGTCGGCATTCCAATTCATCCCAAAGGTGTTCGATGGGATTGAGGTCAGGGCTCTGTGCAGGCCAGTCAAGTTCTTCCACACCGATCTCGACAAACCATTTCTGTATGGACCTCGCTTTGTGCACAGGGGCATTGCCAAGCTGAAACAGGAAAGGGTCTTGCCCAAACTTTTGCCACAAAGTTGGAAGCACAGAATCGTCTAGAATGTCATTGTATGCTGTAGTGTTAAGATTTCCCTTCACTGGAACTAAGGGGCCTAGTCCGAACCATGAAAAACAGCCCCAGACCACTTTTCCTCCTCCACCAAACTTTACAGTTGGCACTATGCATTCGGGCAGGTAGCATTCTCCTGGCATCCGCGAAACCCAGATTCGTCCGTCGGCCTGCCAGATGGTGAAGCGTGATTCATCACCCCAGAGAACACGTTTCCACTGCTTCAGAGTCCAATGTCGGCGAGCTTTGCACCACTCCAGCCGACGCTTGGCATTGCACATGGTGATCTTAGGCTCGGCCATGGAAACCCATTTCATGAAGCTTCCGACGAACAGTTATTGTGCTGACATTGCTTCCAGAGGCAGTTTGGAATTCGGTAGTGAGTGTTGAAACCAGATGATTTTTACGCGCTGCGCTTCAGCACTTGGCGGTCACGTTCTGTGAGCTTGTGTGGCCTACCACTTTGTGGCTGAGCTGTTGTTGCTCCTAGACATTTCCACTTCAAAATAACAGCACTTATAGTTGACCGGGGCAGTTCTAGCAGGGCAGAAATTTGACGAATTGACTTGTTGAAAAAAAAAAGAAAAAAAAAAGTGCCATCCTAAGATGGTGCCACGTTGAAAGTCACTGAGCTTTATACACCTGTCAGCAACGGGTGTGTCTGAAATCCACTAATTTGAAGGGGTGTCCACATACTTTGTGTATATAGTGTACAAAGCATGCAACATCATCCACGTCGGCCCACTACTACTACCACTACACACCCACTAATACACTACTACAAACCCACTACTACACTGCTACACTACTACACACCCACTACTACATTACTACACTACAACACACCCACTACTACATTACTACACTACTACACATCTACTACTACACTAATACACTACTACACACCCACTACTACACTACTACACTACTACACACCCACTACTACACTACTACACACCCACTACTACACTGCTACACAACTACACACCTACTACTACACTACTACACTACTACACTACTACACCCACTACTACATTACTACACTACTACACACCCACTACTACACTGCTACACTACTACACACCCACTACTACATTACTACACTACTACACACCCACTACTACACTGCTACACTACTACACACCCACTACTACATTACTACACTACAACACACCCACTACTACATTACTACACTACTACACATCTACTACTACACTAATACACTACTACACACCCACTACTACACTACTACACTACTACACACCCACTACTACACTACTACACACCCACTACTACACTGCTACACAACTACACACCTACTACTACACTACTACACTACTACACTACTACACCCACTACTACATTACTACACTACTACACACCCACTACTACACTACTACACTACTACACCCACTACTACATTACTACACTAATACACACCCACTACTACACTGCTACTACTACTACTACACACCCACACCTACACTACTACACTACTACACACCTACTACTACACTGATACACTACTACACACCTACTACTACACTGCTACACTACTACACACCTTCTACTACACTGCTACACACCTACTACTACACTGATACACTACTACACACCTACTGCTACACTACTACACACCCACTACTACACTAATACACTACTACACTACTACACACCCACTACTACACTGCTACACTACTACACACCCACTACTACACTGCTACACTACTACACACCTACTACTACACTAATACACTACTACACACCCACTACACTGCTACTACTACTACTACACACCCACTACTACACTGCTACACTACTACACACCTACTACTACACTGCTACACTACTACACACCTTCTACTACACTGCTACACACCTACTACTACACTGATACACTACTACACACCTACTGCTACACTACTACACACCCACTACTACACTAATACACTACTACACTACTACACACCCACTACTACACTGCTACACTACTACACACCCACTACTACACTGCTACACTACTACACACCCACTACTACACTGCTAAACTACTACACACCCACTACACTGCTACTACTACTACTACACACCCACTACTACACTGCTACACTACTACACACCTACTACTGCACTGATACACTACTACACACCTACTACTACACTGCTACACTACTACACACCTTCTACTACACTGCTACACACCTACTACTACACTGACTACACTGCTACAAAACTACACACCCACTACTACACTACCACACTACTAAACTACTACACACCCACTACTACACTGCTACACTACTACACACCCACTACTACACTGCTACACTACTACACTACTACACACCTACTAATGCCTGCTACACTACTACACACCCACTACTACACACCCACTACTACACTACTACACTACTACACACCTACTACTACACTACTACACTACTACACACCTACTACTACACTGCTACACTACCACACACCCACTACTACACTACTACACTACCAGACACCCACTACTACACTGCTACACTACTACACACCCACTACTACACTGCTACACTACTACACACCCACTACTACACTAATACACTACTACACACCCACTACTACACTGCTACTACTACTTCTACACACCCACGACTACACTACTACACTACTAAACACCCATTGCTACACTACCACTCTACTACACACCCACTACTACACTTCTACACACCCACTACTACACTACTACAATACCAGACACCCACTACTACACTGCTACTACTACTACTACTACTACTACACACCCACTACTACACTACTACACTACTACACACCTACTACTACACTACTACACTACTACACTACTACACACCCACTACTACACTGCTACACTGCCACACACCCGCTACTACACTACTACACTACCACACACCCACTACTACACTACTACACACCCATTACTACACTGCTACTACTACTACTACTACACACCCACTACTACACTACTACACTACTACACACCCACTACTACACTGCTACACTACTACACACCCACTAATACACTGCTACACTACTACACACACTACTACACTGCTACACACCCACTACTACACTGCTACTACTACTACTACACACCCACTACTACACTGCTACACTACTACACACCTACTACTACACTGATACACTACTACACACCTACTACTACACTGCTACACTACTACACACCTTCTACTACACTGCTACACACCTACTACTACACTGATACACTATTACACACCTACTGCTACACTACTACACACCCACTACTACACTAATACACTACTACACTACTACACACCCACTACTACACTGCTACACTACTACACACCCACTACTACACTACTACACTACTACACACCCATTACTACACTGCTACTACTACTACTACTACACACCCACTACTACACTACTACACTATTACACACTCACTACTACACTGCTACACTACTACACACCCACTAATACACTGCTACACTACTACACACACTACTACACTGCTACACACCCACTACTACACTGCTACTACTACTACTACACACCCACTACTACACTGCTACACTACTACACACCTACTACTACACTGATACACTACTACACACCTACTACTACACTGCTACACTACTACACACCTTCTACTACACTGCTACACACCTACTACTACACTGATACACTATTACACACCTACTGCTACACTACTACACACCCACTACTACACTAATACACTACTACACTACTACACACCCACTACTACACTGCTACACTACTACACACCCACTACTACACTGCTACACTACTACACACCCACTACTACACTGCTACACTACTACACACCCACTACTACACACCCACTACTACACTACTACACTACTACATACCTACTACTACACTACTACACTACTACACACCTACTACTACACTGCTACACTACCACACACCCACTACTACACTACTACACTACCACACACCCACTACTACACTGCTACACTACTACACACCCACTACTACACTGATACACTACTACACACCTACTACTACACTGCTACACTACTACACACCTTCTACTACACTGCTACACACCTACTACTACACTGATACACTATTACACACCTACTGCTACACTACTACACACCCACTACTACACTAATACACTACTACACTACTACACACCCACTACTACACTGCTACACTACTACACACCCACTACTACACTGCTACACTACTACACACCCACTACTACACTGCTACACTACTACACACCCACTACTACACACCCACTACTACACTACTACACTACTACATACCTACTACTACACTACTACACTACTACACACCTACTACTACACTGCTACACTACCACACACCCACTACTACACTACTACACTACCACACACCCACTACTACACTGCTACACTACTACACACCCACTACTACACTGCTACTCTACTACACACCCACTACTACACTAATACACTACTACACACCCACTACTACACTGCTACTACTACTTCTACACACCCACTACTACACTACTACACTACTAAACACCCATTGCTACACTACCACTCTACTACACACCCACTACTACACTACTACAATACCAGACACCCACTACTACACTGCTACTACTACTACTACTACTACTACTACTATACACCCACTACTACACTACTACACTACTACACACCTACTACTACACTACTACACTACTACACTACTACACACCCACTACTACACTGCTACACTGCCACACACCCGCTACTACACTACTACACTACCACACACCCACTACTACACTACTACACACCCATTACTACACTGCTACTACTACTACTACTACTACTACACACCCACTACTACACTACTACACTACTACACACCCACTATTACACTGCTACACTGCTACACACCCACTACTACACTATTACACTACTACACACCCACTACTACACTGCTACTGCTACTACTACTACTACTACACACCCACTACTACACTACTACACTACTACACACCTACTACTACACTGCTACACTACCACACACCCACTACTACACTAATACACTACTACACACCCACTACTACACTGCTACACTACTACACACCCACTACTACATTACTACACTACTACACACCCACTACTACACTGCTACTGCTACTACTACTACTACTACTACTACACACCCACTACTACACTACTACACTACTACACACCTACTACTACACTACTACACACCCACTATTACACTGCTACACTACTACACACCCACTACTACACTACTACACTACTACACACCCACTACTACACTGCTACTGCTACTGCTACTACACACCCACTACTACACTACTACACTACTACACACCTACTACTACACTGCTACACTACCAAACACCCACTACTACACTACTACACACCCACTACTACACTACTACACACCCACTACTACACTGCTACACTACTACACACCCACTACTACACTGCTACACTACCACACACCCACTACTACACTACTACACACCCACTACTACACTACTACACACCCACTACTACACTGCTACACTACCACACACCCACTACTACACTACTACACACCCACTACTACACTGCTACACTACTACACACCCACTACTACACTACTACACTACTACACACCCACTACTACACTGCTACACTACTACACACCTACTACTACACTACTACACTTTGGCATTCTCCTCAGAGAGTTTGTGTAATCTGAGCTGACTTCAGATATAGTATCATGACCATGGCTAGAGTGTTCCTTCACCTCCCATCTGACTAAACCTCTAGAGTCTCAGCTCCTGCCCCAAAAAGTTTGGATGACATAATACTCCTCTGTACGGCGAGGAAGTCACAGTTTCATGCAGATGATACTTATTGTAACTAATTGCAGGATACCATGATCAGAATTTCCTCCTCCTCCTCCTCTTCCTCCTCATCCTTCACTTCTCTTCAGCTATCTTTCCGTTTCATGTATTCTCTCTCTCTGTGTTCTGTACAGCTGTTGTGTGATGTGCATGTTGGTAAGAGGTTACAAAGAAGAGCAGGATTATGGTTCAATTGTAGGGTAGATAACAGAGAGAGATTACCAAAGAGAGAGGAGAGAGCGTGTGTGTGTGCGTGCATGCGTGCGTGTGTGTTAATGTGTGTGTGCGTGTGTGTGTGTGTGTGTGCGTGTGTGTGTGTGTGTGAACGTGTGCGTGCGTGTGTGCGCGTGTGTGTGTGCGTGGTGCCAGTCAGGTGGCAGGAAGTGGTAGGGTAATGAGTAGTGAGGTTAGAGAAACCTCTAAAGGGCTGCAGTAATTAGGATTCTGAGGAACACAGCAATAAATTCCCCGATGAGCTAATTAAAAAGATAACATCCTATACTAATTTCTCTTTCTCTTCTATCCATTGCCATCTCTTTCCTGTCCCTCTTCTATCTCCTCTCATTTCTCCAACATTTTCTCTCTTCCACACAGTTGCCTCCTCTCTTCTACTCCTCCACCCCTGTCTCCATACTCTCCCCTCCTGACCCATGACACTGTTTTCACTCCATCTTCTGTTTCATTGCTCCATCCATCTCTGGTAATCTCTGCTCATAACATAACATCCCATGTCCTTCTCCTCTTTTTTATTGTAATTGCCCTGTCCTTCGCCTTCTCTTAACCATTCTGCCCTCTATCGTCACCACCCTCTTCTCTCCCCCCATCTCCGTCTATCATCACCACCGTCTTCTCTCCCCCGTCTCCCTCTATCAATACCACCCTCTTCTCTCCCCTCGTCTCCATCTATCATCACCACCCTCTTCTCTCCCCCGTCTCCCTCTATCAATACCACCCTCTTCTCTCCCCTCGTCTCCATCTATCATCACCACCCTCTTCTCTCACCCTGTCTCCCTCTATCATCACCACCCTCTTCTCTCCCCCGTCTCCCACTATCATCACCACCCTCTTCTCTCCCCCATCGCCCTCTATCAATACCACCCTCTTCTCTCACCCCGTCTCCCTCTATCATCACCACCCTCTTCTCTCCCCCGTCTCCCACTATCATACTACGCTCTTCTCTTCCCCCCGTCTCCCTCTATCAATACCATCCTCTCCCCTCGTCTCCATCTATCATCACCACCCTCTTCTCTCAGCCCGTCTCCCTCTATCATCACCACCCTCTTCTCTCACCCTGTTTCCCACTATCATACCACGCTCTTCTCTTCCCCCCGTCTACGTCTATCATCACCACCCTCTTCTCTCACCCTGTCTCCTTCTATCAATACCACCCTCTTCTCTCCCCCCATCTCCCTCTATCAATATCACCCTCTTCTCTCCCCCGTCTCCTTCTATCAATACCACCCTCTTCTCTCCCCCCCATCTCCCTCGATCAATACCACCCTCTTCTCTCCCACGTCTCCTTCTATCAATACCACCCTCTTTTCTCCCCCCATCTCCCTCTATCATCAGCACCCACTTCTCTCCCCCGTCTCCCTCTATCATCACAACCCTCTCTCCCCATCTCCCTCTATTTTAACCACCCTCTTCTCTCCCCCGTCTCCCTCTATCATCACCACCCACTTCTCTCCCGCCATCTCATCCTATCATCACCACCCACTTCTCTCCCGCCATCTCCCTCTATCATCACCACCCTCTTCTCTCCCCGTCTCCCTCTATCATCACCACCCTCTTCTCTCCCCGTCTCCCTCTATCAGCACCACCCTCTTCTATCCCCCGTCTCCCTCTATCTTCACCACCCTCTTCTCTCCCTCCCCCTGTCTCCCCTGTCTCCCTCTATCATACCACCCTCTTCTCGCCCCCTCTCCCTCTATCATCACCACCCTCTTCTCTCCCCGTCTCGCTCTATCATCACCACCCTCTTCTCTCCCCATCTCCCTCTATCAGCACCACCCTCTTCTATCCCCCGTCTCCCTCTATCTTCACCACCCTCTTCTCTCCCTCCCCTGTCTCCCCTGTCTCCCTCTATCATACCACCCTCTTCTCGCCCCCTCTCCCTCTATCATCACCACCCTCTTCTCTCCCCGTCTCCCTCTATCATCACCACCCTCTTCTCTCCCCGTCTCCCTCTATCAGCACCACCCTCTTCTATCCCCCGTCTCCCTCTATCTTCACCACCCTCTTCTCTCCCTCCCCCTGTCTCCCCTGTCTCCCTCTATCATACCACCCTCTTCTCGCCCCCTCTCCCTCTATCATCACCACCCTCTTCTCTCCCCGTCTCGCTCTATCATCACCACCCTCTTCTCTCCCCATCTCCCTCTATCAGCACCACCCTCTTCTATCCCCCGTCTCCCTCTATCTTCACCACCCTCTTCTCTCCCTCCCCTGTCTCCCCTGTCTCCCTCTATCATACCACCCTCTTCTCGCCCCCTCTCCCTCTATCATCACCACCCTCTTCTCTCCCCGTCTCCCTCTATCAGCACCACCCTCTTCTCTCCCTGTCTCCCTCTATCATCACCACCCTCTTCTCTCCCCGTCTCCCTCTATCAGCACCACCCTCTTCTATCCCCCGTCTCCCTCTATCTTCACCACCCTCTTCTCTCCCCCGTCTCCCACTATCATCACCACCCTCTTCTCTCCCCCATCGCCCTCTATCAATACCACCCTCTTCTCTCACCCCGTCTCCCTCTATCATCACCACCCTCTTCTCTCCCCCGTCTCCCACTATCATACTACGCTCTTCTCTTCCCCCCGTCTCCCTCTATCAATACCATCCTCTCCCCTCGTCTCCATCTATCATCACCACCCTCTTCTCTCAGCCCGTCTCCCTCTATCATCACCACCCTCTTCTCTCACCCTGTTTCCCACTATCATACCACGCTCTTCTCTTCCCCCCGTCTACGTCTATCATCACCACCCTCTTCTCTCACCCTGTCTCCTTCTATCAATACCACCCTCTTCTCTCCCCCCATCTCCCTCTATCAATATCACCCTCTTCTCTCCCCCGTCTCCTTCTATCAATACCACCCTCTTCTCTCCCCCCCATCTCCCTCGATCAATACCACCCTCTTCTCTCC